>NC_052506.1:93901905-94177306 GCF_014356525.2 Nilaparvata lugens | reverse complement strand
AATAACATTAAAAAAATAGTTTGTTATTCTATAAAAATTTTTCTCAATTCTCACCTATCAGTTCACACACACACACACTAGTATACGTGTTGATCACTCTCCACACTATGCAAGTTGCATTGAGTGATAAGAAATTAAAATGTGTTTTTATAGCTTGATGTATGCACGCATGCGCAAGCTGACATCACTCGGTCGCTCACTGTGTCAAGGTCGGGCAACGCCTCACTTCACACGGCTGGCTTCCTTGTTGTGAAGTGAGGCCATTGCCCTTACACATCTGCTGAACGCCATGTGTTCATTCATTCACGACCTCCACAAGGTCTTGTTGTGAATGTTGAGTGTTGCCCCCACACACATCTGGCTGGATTGGCATTCCATTCATTCTTATCTGTATGACTTTCAATATTATTGTGTTTGACTTTTTCACATCAACTATTTGAAATGCATTTTGAAAATTCATTTCAAATAGATGATCTGAATAGGCGAATTCGATTTGAAAGTATTATTCCAAATTAATAGAAAATTCCATTTTTCTTTTAGATTAAGTTAGTGTAATGATTAATTAATTAACTTTAGTTAATGTTCGAGCATTGAGTTGAAAGGTAATGAAAATATTGAATGTTGAGAACACTCTTTGTGCATGTTGATATTCTTCGCGTGTCAGAGGTGTGTCCGTTAAATCATTATGAAAACATTCTATTGGAGGAAGTTCTTTCCAATGTACTTTCTTTCCCCAACTTCTTTTCCATGTCTGTACTTTCTATCAAATTACGCACCAATACTTCCAAGGATTCAGACATAAACTTGTAGGAATCTAAAAATTTAATTTTGCCTACCGAAAGTGTCAAAAATCTCTCTGACGTATTCGCGATGCAGGATATTTCTTTTTTACATTTACCGAGCGCTTTCAGAATAAAATGTGAATCAAAACCGGAGAAATTATGAAAATAACATGATATGTACTTTGGAGTACGAGCTGTTAAATTGCAAGAAACGTGTGCTGCACACAGGTAATTACCGGTTTCATGTGCATGGTGTCGACATTTAATATCGGTTTCTGAGAACGGTTCAGCACAAAGCCCGCAGTTTACTGAATTTTGAAATTCGCGCTCTTCACTTTCGGACAAATGTTGCATCGGAATTTCACATTTCATATCCTCATACAAAATTTCGCCAAGATCTGTAATTTCCTGAAGAAATTTCTCCATGATTTTTTCGTCTAAACTACTCGATCTATGGAGTACAGGTCCGTAGGCGATTTCTCCGTTTACATTTATAATAAGGGTGTGGGCCTATCGCACAGAGAGCGGTCAGCGTTAAGATAGGTCTTTGGTCTTTTGGTCTAAGGTCAGCGTTCAGAGAGGTCTTAAGGCTTCAGGTCTAAGGTCAGCGATCAGCGTTCAGATAGGTCTAAGATCTTACGCTACGCTGAAATACGTCTTTGGAAGACGTAGCCATCCTATCTCCAATATTGAAAGCTACGTTACGCTGGTGTGAGCGGGACAGATTCGTAGCTTGGACTGGGTGATAGGACGGCTAAGTCTTTCAAACACGTATTTCAGCTAAATGTGTAATAAGGTTATAGTGTATATCTATAGCCATGTTCACCTTGTCTGTCATTCGGGTCTACTTGTATGTACAATAAAAGTTGAAAATCAAGGTTGTTTATTTTGTTCATTCACACTTGAAAATGACTAAACATGTTGTGTCAGAATGAATTGAAAGGGTGATTCATGACTTTTACTTTCTATGTTAGCCGTATATCTATATCCTCTTAAGACCGCTAGAACTAGGAAAGTCTGACCGCTTTCTGTGTGCACACACCCTATTAGGTACGGTAAGATGAGTGAAGAGTCAACAAGTTTCTGCCCAAAACTCTTCCAATCCCCCTAATTTGAAATAAACAGTTCAGTCGCGCCGAACTGCATATATAATCTATCAATCATTGTTAAGTAGCCGTCCCATGGAAAAACCAATAAAACACTGGTCCAGCCGCCAATATATTGTGCCCCAGGGGCAATGAATATCCCGGAACTTGACCATTTATTCCACTTTGTACTAAGGATTAACTTAATATGAGCTCATTAATAATATGGAAATAAGCACTAACACAAGAAAATACAGAATACCTTTCAAGACAAATACATTTTAGAAATAACCGATCTTTAATAATACCAGTAATACCAGCCAATACCGGTAGGGAGCACCAAATGCTGGTCAGTTCCATTAGAGCGGTTCATATTAGCGGTCACAACACTCGAACATTACGAATTTGAGCATAAAGAACATATATATTAGTGGTTGGTGTAGGGGTTAACGTGTGTTGATATGCTTACAACAATATGGGGGGGGGGTACACCTCTATGCATCATCTTCTGTGTGAATGTGCATACTTTTTCATTCCATGGTAGACCTCCATTGCTCTACATGTTGCTAGTGGCTGAAAAATTTATGTGAGACTATACAGGTGTGGAATGTAGAAGCAATCATATTTTCATCCGAATTTGTCATGATTACAAAAAACTCTATCCAAGTTGGTTTAGTCATTCCTAGAATATCAAAATCTAACAGACTCCTTTTACAAAGCAATCATATTATACTCCAGATTCCTATCTTATTTAAAAAATCTTGAAACATTCTCTTACAATGTTTTTAAACGTCATATTAATGAATGGTTAATTGTTGTGTGGAGGGTAGGTATTATTGATTTTTTTAAATCCATTATTTGAGTGTCTATGTTTGATAAATATCATAGGTACCCACAATTACGTATGGGCTACATTGAACTCTTTTCATGTATATGAAATAGTAGTATTCAATAGCTACTCATGTAATCTACCAAATATGTACTATATGTTTTACTTTTCTATGCTTCAGTTTTCTGAGTTATAATTTCATAATGCAACTCATTCCTGCAATCGGCCCATGCATGAAATTATTTTGTATGATGTTTTATTTTTATAAATCTCTCTATTTGTGGATAGATAAGAATAGGGACAGCTTCCAATTATGTTTATAATACTTTTGGCCTACGTAAGCATAAGAATAAATAATTAAATATGCCTACTCACATTATTTGTACAAAGCCAGACTTCGCGGTTTGCCACCGTAAACATTCTTGGGAAATCCTCAGCAGTGACTTTTGCATAAATACTTTCTTCCGAGTTTTTGAATTTGTGCTTCACAGAACACTCTGGCGTGAATATATGAGGAAAGTCAAGGCCATACTCTCGTCTGCAACTGTTACAACAAACAGAAATTCAAATGTATTTGCCGATACCATTATTCAATTTTTTCAAGATCTACTATTTCAAGTCAAATGTCAAATTTGTTTGAACATTACACTCATAGTTCTATTAGCTGAAGACAAATTACCTTTATCTTCCCAGTCTGAATTGTATGCATAAATAGCAAGACTTGGAATATTGTCACAACCACTTATTTGAAAATAAATGTACCGTAGTCGATAGTATAGATTACGCGCATGGCGCGATTCGCTGTTTCCTTTGATATCGCTCAACAATCTCACGTTTCAATTGAGTCCAAACAGTTTTTCATGAAGTCTCGAGATGGCACCACCACTCATTACAACTTATTCTGAATTTTGGCTCGATAAGCTTTTTTGACTTGATAAGAACTGAAAAAACCTGCACATTTATTACCGATAATCTTTGACATGCAAACTGCGATCAATAACGTTTACAGAGATACTTTTCAGAAATTCAAATATCAAATTCATATATCTATCGCAATGTCACCATCACTGGTAATCAGTAGGCTTCAAAAAGCACAATAGTTCTGAAACCATTTGAAACAAGCACTCTACGGTACCTAAATCATCAAAATTGGATCTGTGTAGATTCTGAAAACTCTCAATTGGAATAGTCGTTTTAAATATGTTAGTCCATATTATCTCTGAATAACGACCAGTGCTCAAAGAGCATAATGTTGACATACCCAAAAAAATCAAATATGAAATCAAGTCCAGCCTACTTACATGTACTCATTTGTAGTTCTAGCTAGTCCACCTTCGAATTTTTTGTGCCATGTCGAACCGATCCTCAAATTCATCCCAGCTGGAGAAATATTGATCAATTTCCTAGGTTTATCGTTGGGTGTAAAAAGAAAGTCTTTGACTGCTCTCTCACTCCCGACTCGCATTGGTTCGATAGAATGTGCATATTCGTTAAAACTGAAAATTTGATTCAAAATAAAATGATAAATTCATCATATCTCGACATGAAAAACATATAGTTCAGTCACGAGGTAGTGAAAAAGGGCCGTTTGGGGAATTAATTCCGAACATGCTATATTAACGTACAATGATTCTGGAGTAGGCCTATTGAATAGCTTATACAAGAAATTGACTTTCTAGCCCTGAAGCTTTTTACATAGAGCACCAAAAACCTCAAATTTTCGGTTCATTTCAAGTTTCCTTCGATTTTGCTAAATCAACACAACAAATAACTCTCTTATTTTTAGATAATAAAATTTCAAATAAAATTAAATAATCCGGAGCTCTCTATCTTCATTGACTGCTGAGTTACAAATTTTTGGGGGAACCGAAATTGAGAGTAATTGGCTAATCAACTATATCTTCCTATTTCCACATCACCTCCATCATAAACTCTTTAAAATACATGGAGAAAAACTTTAAATACATACTTAAATTTTTAAAATAGAATGAAACTTTTCTGACTTACAATGCGTTTTATAAAGTCCATAGAAGGAAATATTCACATATTAGAAATTTTGAAGAATTACCGAAAAACAAACTTAATTGATACGCACAAAAGCTTCGAGCTTATGTGGTGATACTCTCATCAAAAAAAAAAGATTAAAAATAAGTCTGTTTTGAAAATTAGAGTGGAATAAGTTACTCGAATAGTCCGATTAAAATCCTCGTCCACATCGTAATAATACGTCGAATTTAATCGTAGATTTTTAGTTTAGGATGATATTTAACTCTTTAACATCTGGAATAACAATCGGTAATAACAATTTGAACTATAAAATTATGTGACAGCAATACAAAATATAAGATCCTACTCACCTAGGATTTGTTTGTGGTTTGTGCACGGTTTGATCCATCACAATTTCATCGATCAACTTAGAATCTGTAAATTAAATAAATCTGTAAAGATCTAAATTATCAAGGCCCGGTTGCTTTCTCGTAAAGAAGGCTTCTCTGATTGGTTCTCGTGAAATTAATCACGATTTAAATTTAACCGTGTTTGTGCACCTGCTTGAATGATAATTTATATTCACTTCTGTATCATCATGATCATGATCATCATTCTTTCCATCACTCAAACACATGCATAAAGTGAAATTTACGTTACAAACTGTTATAAACTCATCAGCACCTGATAAACTTTGGTTTGCTATCCTTGTCTATTATTAGACAAAGAAGATATCTGTACAGTTACTATCATTTACAGTAACTACGTATATAACCATACTATAGTTACTGGTTATACAGTATAGCTGTTACTGTAGAATTGAAACAGTTTGGCCATTGCCTTTCACGCTTTTGATTGGCTAGCTTAATACGTGGCACACATTAGCCATTAAGATTCCAAACAAATTTTGAAATCCTATCTTATTGCATTGCACAGCCATTTGCATATTTCAGTAGTTTGGTGATAATGTTTCGGAGGTTAAAAACTATAAACAATGAACTTACAAAAATATCAATATGATAAGATCAATATCAAGATTAAGATGAAATATCAATAAGATTAGGACTATGCTATGTAATTCAAATGCATTGTGTTTTAATGTTTTATTCAATTATGAACATAATATATCAAATGCAGGTCAACTTGAGGAAAAAACGAAGTGTTCCACTCGATTATCATCTGATAATAACTATGAAGTCAGTAAGCATTCATGTTACAGTACTTGTAATTATCTAGGTACTATTGACTGTTCTAAGTTCTTAAACAATATTTTGGGAATTGAAAAATGTTTAGTGGAAATTATAAAAAAGATTAAAAATTCGAGAAAAAATGTTTTCATCAAGTGAACGTGAGCGAATTTACATATTATAATCTCATAAAAACGCTCCGTGTTATAAAACTCAAACAGATGGAATCTGAATGGCGATGGGCGCGGCGGGAAAAATAGTTCCGATGGCCAAACTGTTTTGAGATAGTTCTATCCTTTTCTGGCTCCACACCGTTGCCAAATCGTTTGTTGGCTACGAATAAATATAAAGAAGTACCAGAATATGTTATCTCAACTACGAAAATCCATTATCATGAGGGAATAATTATATTTCCTTGTGGAGTAAATTATAATACATGAGTTGGAGTTCATGATTATTAACAAGGATCAACAATTAATATGATATTATGAGATACCGGTTTATCGGAATAACTTCATCTGTAGTAGACTATACATGAAAGTGTTGACAGAAAATCGGAGACTGCAGTCCTATAATTTCCATTGACTTAATAACGTATAATGACGTGAATCTTAGTATAGACCATAGTCGGGAATCATTCTCGATAAAAATTACTCACCAAATTTGAGATTATAAAACCTTCCCCCATCATTGTACATGAACTTGATTTCTTTAATTTTGGCGCTGTTTTTATTGGATCCCAAATAGTCGACAGTAGCCACTTCAATGTAAGGATAGTATTTGATTTCAAAAATATCTCTTACACTTATCAACTGGTTAACCACTTTGTAGAATACGGGTTGTTTCTGGGAAAAATCAATCAAGTTTACAAAAAAAAACATTTTTATCCTCTTGAATAAGGGCCAAACCACATGAAGCATTCATTTGGGCATTTTTGCACTGGAGGCTGACGGTTCGGCAGGGCAGGAAACTATCCGATTGGCTGATTACCGAACGCCAACTCAATCAGCTGATAATCAGCCAATCGGAGAGCTTCCTGCCCTGTCGGATCGTTCGCAGTCAGTGCAAAAACGCCCGAATAAATGCTTCATGAGGCTTCGCCCTGAAAGACAACTCAATTTTGGCCTGAGAAAAATGAGCAATAAACGTGAAAGATTTCGAAAATTATTCACAATTCTTTCAAATAAGCCAATTCTTTCCTGTATTATACTATAGAAGATTATTATCATAATATGAGTTATTATCACAATATTATTGTATTCTTCTACTCTATTTTTTAAAGCCAAATCAAATACTTTCCTGACATGGCATTAGTATCTGAATCTTTAGAATACAACATTGTCTAAAATATGTTTTATCAATTCAATATGTTATAAAATTATTATCATTTATCAAATTAATATACAGTCGAGCACCGGTTATCCGGATATTGGTTATCCAGATCTCCGCTGTGTGATATAAAAAATTGAAATTCTCTGAAAGCCTAATCTACCTTGTATTTCAAGCGGCAAATTAGGTCCGCCGCAATCAAGGTGTAGTACAATTTTTCAATAAATGGAAGAATTGAGTTAGGTACTGTACGGTACCTTATTGAATGACACAACATGGTGTCTTATTCAACCGGGCCGTGTCTACTGGTAAAATCAGTTATCCAGACAATGTCATGCATCAATATAATTATTAGTCCAGATGATCAGTGCTCTACACAGTACGGCTAGCTACACACACATCGATTTTGGTCATTCGATTTTTTATCGAACGACCAAATTCCAATGGTAGCGCAATGAAATAAATGGGTGATTACAAACACATCGATCAACGATTTTTATCGTACGGATGCCGTGTAGTGGTCGTTCAGTGGTCGTGAATACAGTGGCGCATGTGATCAAAGCGGCAACTTCATACACATCGAATTGGAAGTTCATACGATATTTTATCGAACGTTTGAGTAGAGCGATCATATGGCGATCAAAATAAATAGATTTAATGATACAAGGCCATCTGATCCCAAGACAGCACCATAATGAGCACGTTCCATTTGATCAGTTCTTTGAATGTAACGTTCTTCATGATGACGGTTCAGACGGTTAATGAGCACTGATTAGACATTTCGAATAATATCAATATTTTGCCAAAAGGAAGAACCTAATCTCCCAAACATTTTCTTTCCTTCTAGCAAGTAAAGATTCACATTCATGAATGTTGAATCTTGCCGGCACGCAATCGATACGTGGTCGCGTGGTTACCATTCAAATGTATAATAATTCAAAAATGATAAATCTCAAATGTGAGGACAATGAAGTTGATGATGATGGTTGAAGCTAAGAATTAGGTTTTTTTAAGATACAAGGATCATTGTTATTAGCTGCACCTGGAGATCCATATGGGATAGAGTGCTCTATCTGGTGCAGAGTGCTCTATCTGATTGTAGAGCACAAGCTAAAAATTTAAATGATAAATATTATTCATAAAAAATTGAAATCCATCAAAATTGATATTTTTCTAATGTTGTTTTTAATGTTTCTGCTGAGTTCCGAATTATTTCATTTTATTCAGATTTTCATGAATTGAAAAAAAGGCGAAAGCAAACATTTTTCTGTCCAATCAATGAATTGGCGGAATCAGCAGAAAACTGGAAAATAATCCAAATTACGTGGTTTTTGAGCAATGTTGTATCCAGTACAAGGACATTTCGCATGAAAAAATTGGTTCTGGATGTATCCAAATAATATATTGATAAATCAGAACTACTATATGGATTGCAAGCACCAATTTACATAGTGACTGCACTATTAGACGTTTTTCGTTCTATTTTGTATTCTACATTTTGGTCTTTCATTTTCAATTCATCATTACGATCGACTCTAACTCTTTCAAATGCATTAACTCTGCTCTTACTAAATCAAGTAAGAAAAAACCAAGAAAAGATTATCTTGAAAAAAAAACAGTTTTTGATACCAAATTTAATATGAATAATGAAATTTGTACTTAATGCAAGATGGTAGACAACAAAACTATCTAGGTTAACTGTCATCCACACTCGCTTGGATTCCAGTGAAAATAGTCATTTTCAATTGAGCCCTAGATTTGCAGGCATTCAGGCATTCGTTAGTGGTTACGCTCTGTCATCAAAAGCTGTGATTCTGCGTAACTACGTCAATTTATTGCAGATTTCTCTACAACACCTACGAATTCCAGAAGCCAGTGCTACATATTTTGATATTAAAGTCCTCTCAACACAAAATTTCCATATCCCAGCTGAGAAAATGCTACATCACAATTTCTTTTAATCACACCAGTGTATTTCAATTGGTTCAAAATTATTATTATTAGAATAGAACTAATATTAAACTAATATAATATATTGGACTAATCTATCATGTAATAAAGGAAAGAGTCAGCTTATACACGTACAGGATAGGAAACTCATGAATGACGCATCATCACTTTTGAACTACTGGACTAATTAACTTGAAATTTTGCTTATAGATCCTTGGATTACCGAGGATGGTTACAGGCCTATTTTAAATTCTTCAAGATCTCGACAGTAGGTCCAGTTTGTGAAGTTTTTAATTGGACCTTTACGGAGCGCGGGTTACTTGCTAGTATCAAAATAAAGTTATGACTGCCAATGGTGAAACCTTTAAGCGCCGTTGAGCTCAAATTTATAATGAATTATCAATATTGTATGTTATATTATATTGACATATTTTACTTTGATTTGAAGCTATCTTTCAGTTTCACAATTTCTTCCATTCATACCACTGTATTTCAACTGTCTGATCTATTTGGACTCTCCCCTGTACACGGAAAAATCATCCGCGCACGGAGATATTCATTAAATTACTTTGTAAACTATATTTGTATATTTTGTAAACATCTTTTCGATGAATAAATAAATTTGAATAATTGAAGAAGGAGAGAAAACGCAGAAAGATGCTGAAAAACGCCGGAAGAATGCGAATTTTTGGCTTATCTTCAACGAAATATTGGAGTTATATCTCATCACAAACTCTCATGACCCTAGTTGAATCACTACGAAACTTCAACGTTTTCTGTCAATCTGTTCTCTAGAAAAGCAGAAAAACGCTAAAAACGTAGATTATGGGCTATGTTTGGAGTTACTTCAAAGCCTTTCTAGAGTTGAATTTTTACACCTCAGCTGAACCTGTTCAACAAATTTTAACATTTTCATTAGTTCTCGAAAATGTTAAAAAAACTGAGGTGAATTTAGTAGACTCGCTGGAAAGACGCTAAAAAACCTCCGGCTTTCAGCGTATCTTTGGCATGATCTTTGAGTCTTTCTAATATAACGATTTCATATCAAATCTAAGTGTTTTACTGAATATGAACATTATATATTCATTTTTTCTCGAAATAGCTGATAAAATTGAAAAAAAAACGCAGGAATAACGCCAATGCCGATTTTGGTCGTAACTTTAGGATATTTTTTAAATGTGTCCTTAGTTTGAGCTCCATGGTCACGTAAATTTTTAGGTGTGTTTATGAGTGAGTGAGTGAGTTTCATTTCGCTTTCTTATATTGTGACGTCACTTTTTGGGTGCATAAATAGTATGCCCCACGTTGATGTTGACGTGTTATATGTTGCCCACCTGACATACACGTATGTATATGCAACGTCGTTTTTTGTACACATTGACAGTGATGATAATTCTAAGATACTCCACGTTATAGCCATGTTGATATAACGAATGTGGGTTCTGACAATGTATAGAGAACACGACCTTGATGGGCTCAGTATGGAGCTTGAAGCAATATTTGCTATGTGATATTACAATAACCTGTGCAGAATATGTCTGCAGATTCTTACCAAAGGCGTTGCTGCTACAATCCTTGTCAAGATGAGAATATAATATATGTATATAATATATATTAATATATTAAATTAAATATTAAATATTAATCTATTAATATTATATATGTATATTATATTATAAGATATAATCCTTACATTATAAGGATTTCCAGTATTGTAAAATACAAAGCAATCCCACCTTCAAACCAGTCCACTACAGTAGTATAGTTTTGTGTGTTCTGGGACAACATGCGCCAGAATCGCATTAGGTCAAAGGTCAAGGCCAAGGTCAAGGTCAAGGTCAAGGTGAAAATTTTTTTTTTTAATTGAAAGAATAATAATAATGGAAATAAATAAAAATGAATCAAAAATAAATAGAAATAAATTAGAAGACTCCCCACCCACTCTGGAGTGTATATATACTGTTTGACCAGTGAATGAATGCCCCCTGTGGAATGGAGCAATCTTAGGCTGTACTAGCTTTTTTGAACCGTCCTAAAATCATCAGTGATAAAATAAAAAATATCTCCAAAAACTTCATAAATATTGAATTAGTGAAGTAAAACAGGTCAGAAATCATTTTTGTTCAGTACTTTTTTATATAAATTCACTCATTTTAAAGATAAATTTCAATTGTGTCTAATTAGTTATTTTTATTGAAACCCCATATTTTTGTTTACAACTCTTCTGCTCAATAACTACTGAACAGAATAATTTTTTTTGGCATGCAAAATCCTTGATTCTTCTTTAAGCTGATGATATAACTATTCTTCAGAAAAAATTGTTTGTTTTCCTAATAATGGGTAATTTCTTGGATCAAGTTCGTGAATTTGGATTGCAAATCATGGAAAAGTTGGTAATCGACAAACTTTTTTATGAGTGGAATAAACTACACATATGCATTATATGGAATAATCATAACATCCCAAATTTATTTTCTGTGAAAATAAAACATTTAAACATTTAAACATTTGAACATTTAAACATTTCAACATTTCAACATTTCAACATTTTAACATTCAAACATTTAAACATTCAACATTTCAACATTTAAACATTTAACATTTAAACATTTAAACATTTAAACATTAAACATTTAAACATTAAACATTTAAACATTTAAACATTTAAACATTTAAACATTTAAACATTTAAACATTTAAACATTTAAACATTTAAACATTTAACATTTAAACATTTAAACATTTAAACATTTAACATTTAAACATTTAAACATTTAAACATTTAAACATTGGAACATGGAAACATTTAAACATTGAAACATTGAAACATTTAAACATTTAAACATTCAAACATTTAAACATTTAAACATTTAAACATTTAAACATTTAAACATTGAAACATTTAATGTGTCTGGCCACATTTCGGTCCGAGCATGCGCAGAACGTATACTAGATGGATACTATTGTATAGAATGTATACTATCATTGTCAGCCTCAAGGTCACGCATTAAATGATGGAATTCGCCATAGGTCTTCCTTTTTTATTGATTGGATGTACCCACTGGTCCCGTGTTGTCACCGAATA
Source organism: Nilaparvata lugens (assembly GCF_014356525.2). Taxonomy (NCBI): domain Eukaryota; kingdom Metazoa; phylum Arthropoda; class Insecta; order Hemiptera; family Delphacidae; genus Nilaparvata; species Nilaparvata lugens. Next base: position 94,165,073 of record NC_052506.1, on the reverse strand, counting down.
CAATAAAACCAGCTCATTATCACTACTACTGCTGCTGCTGGAGTCATCAAACCAAGGTAAGCCACAAGAAAATCCAGATTCACACCACGGGACCGTCGGAGTTGACATCTTCCTGCATACTGACGGGAAACGTGGCTGGTATAGCATCGCAACAGTCATGGCGGTGTGAATTGGCATGTGGCTAGCATGGCCGGCGTGGTGTGCGTCCAGACACGCACGCCACGTGTTGTGTGGAATGGCCTTTAAACATTTAAACATTCAAACATTTAAACATTTAAACATTTAAACATTTAAACATTTAAACATTTGAACATTTAAACATTTAAGCATTCAAACATTTAAACATTTAAACATATAACACTCTAACCAAAAGACCGGTCTCACAGGCACCAGGTCATTTTTAATTGTTGTGGTGTGGCAGCCCTGAATGCCAGACGGCACTGTTATTCCTGATACCTTCCCCCACCCATTTCTTGCACTGACGAACCAGTTTTCACTCAATCAATGCTGTGTCCTTGTGTGTGACTGTTACTGATTCAAAACCTAAGCGGTCTGCTTGACTGGGTCTTCCAGTTTATGTGGTTCAAGTTTGTGCTTGGGAGACCGGATCTACCACTCCTATAATCCACCACTTCTTCAAGAGTAGGCATGATATCTTGTGAACAGATCAAAATTTTCACTTGAAATTTGGTGGGTATACTAATTAATATGTGGTCTACAAAATAAGAATATCAAAAAAATTAATATCTGGATTTTTTAAAATGGTGGTCAACAAAAATTCTCAATCTGTTTTTACTGGAGAACATGACAATTTCAGTATATATTAGCTTGTAGAATACCGTGGCTATACTGGAGTCATTACTTTACAGGACACTCTGTATATTTTAGTGTATATATTATTGTTTTTAGCCAGATGGATCAGCCAACTACATCAATGGATGTTCCAAATTAAGCCACTAATAAGAAAAAAAGGACTGTTCCTCCACCAATAAGTGTTTCACATCCCAACTATGTAAAAAGAATACAACAAATGCGTCTAGTGTCTAGTGATGAAAATTTTGGAAATGAAATAGACGATTCTGATGCAGATCCAGATTTTATTTTGTCAAACAAAAGGAATGAAGATTCTACAGATTCTGACATCAATGAGCCTTTGGATGAACCGCCGGAGCTATTGGTTGATGAGTATCAAAATATTCTTCATGATGAGCTTCCTCAGGAGATTGAAGGTGCAGACCAAGAAGAAGAGCTTCCTCAGCAGATTGAAGGTGCAGACCAAGAAGAAGAACTCAACCAAAATATATTTTTGGTCGACTGAGGAAAAATGAAGATGGACCTTGTTATGTATGGATGACTGAAGAACAAAGTAGAACTGTCAGAACTCCAGCTCATAATATTATTCGTTGTTTACCAGGACTAATACCTCATGCAAAAGCCCTGGGATGTAACCCTAACCAAACTGATGTCTGGGAATTGATTTTTGACAAAAAAATGGTTGAAATCATTGTTGTAAATACAAATCATAAACTTTTGAAAACAAGGAGTAATTTTGACCCAGGAACAGAATTATCGAATTAAATTACCGACTCACAGACGAGACTGAAATAAAAGCTTACATAGGCTTATTGCTTCTACCAAGTATTCTAAAGACGAATGACGAAGATATGCAAGCATCATTTTCAAAGGATGTCACAGGTATACCAATTTTTCATGGAACTATGTCTGCAAAAAGATTTGAAATACTCACTGCATGTTTGAGATTTGATGATGCAAACAGTAGAACTGAGAGAAAAGCTGCAGACAAGGCAGCAGCTATTACTGAAATATTCAACATGCTCATAAAAAATTCCCAGAAAGCTTACAACGTGTCAGAACAAGTGATGATCGATGAGATGTTGGTGCCATTTCATGGGCGTTGCAGATTCAAAGTTTACATGCCCAAAAAACCAAAAGAATATGGTTTGTAAATATTGTGTACATTCTGTGTACAGTAAATTGTTTCAGTTCTAATCGTAAATTGTTCCATCACGTGACTAGTGCAAAATCTTCCCATAGAACGCCATTTCAAAATCGTTGGTTCAAGCTTTTGGCGTGCACATATAAAGTTGATTTACACTAAAATGTGTCGTTTACTAGATGCATGAATGAAGAAAGACTGTTTTACAAACCTACCGTCTAGAAAAGTGTAAATTTCTTTTATTCCATTACTCTCAAATTTTCTATGGAGAAAAATTCAATAAATAGTTATCAAACATCATATTGTTGGTTATGTATTCTATGCTATGGTAAACAAACTATCAGCCCATGCGCAGAGAAGCAAGCAGACTACAATGAGAGCTCAGATAGTTGGAACCTGTTGGAACTGTACCAGGTTGGACAATTTACCACACTTTGGCTGTGGGGCAGAATGTTGGAGCTGGAACAGAATCTGTCAAAATTCCTCCCATGGAACATGAAACTTTTTACTTGGTAAATTGTGAATCAGACAATTTACCACATTCCATGTACAGGGAATGGGCCCAATGTGTCTTTGTGATTCTAAAACATTGTACCTGTTCAATGCCTATATTTATACAGGAGCAGGGTTAGATGGTCATGGGCTTTCTAATGAAGAACAACAGTTTTTGATGAAGCCAACACAATGTGCTTGTGTAAGCCACTTGAAAACACAAACAGAAATATTACTGCTGATAACTATTTTTCAACTATTGGAAATGTAGGAAAGCTAAGTAAGGTTGGTTTGACATATGTTGGCACTATGCAAAAGGACAAATATTGATCATCCCAAAAGAATTACTTCCAGACTCAAAACACCCATTGAATTCAAGTATCCATGTATTCAATGGACAACCTACACTAGTGTCATTTGTTCCAAAGAAAAACAAGTCAGTTATTCTCATCTCAAGTATGCACCATCATGCCGAAATAGATCCAGAGAAAAAGAAGCCAGAAATTATTTGCTTTCACAATTCAACCAAGTGTGGGGTAGATTTACTAGATATGAAGGGCGCAGTCTACTCCTCAAATCTTTTTTCAGACATAGTTCCATGAAAAATTGGTATACCTGTGGCATCCTTTGAAAATAATGCTTGCCTATCTTCATCATTTGTCTTTAGAATACTTGATAGAAGCAATAAGCCTATGTAAGCTTTTATTTCAGTCTCATCTGTGTGTCGGTAATTCAATAATTCGAATAACTTCAGCTTTGAAGTAGCTTCAAACATAGCCCATAATCTATGTTTTTAGCGTTTTTCTGCTTTCCTAGGGAACAGATTGACAGAAAACGTTAAAGTTCTGTAGTGATTCAACTAGGGTCATGAGAGTTTGTGATGAGATAACTCCAATATTTCATTGAAGATAAGCCAAAAATTTGCATTCCTCCAGCGTTTTTCAGCATCTTTCTGTGTTTTCTCTCCTTCTTCAATTATTGAAATTTATTTATTCATCGAAAAGATGTTTACAAAATATGTAAATATAGTTTACACCGAAGTTGAAATAAGTTGGAGTATATTGGGTACCCTGATGAATAGTTGTATTCTATCATTGTTGCATTGTATAAGACGTCCAAACCTTTTCTTTCAGGATATTCTCGTTATCTGTTTATTGTAGGGTCATTTTCAATTGTGTTCCCCATTATGATAATCTTATCTTTCTACACTGTCGTTTCTTGAATATTTTTGTGTAAATCCATCTAGTTGTCTCTCTATTGCTTCAGTAGTGCTTCGATTCTCACAGCAGTATGGTGCCTTGTCTACTTGATCGGTTTTTGTCCATCTCTGAAGTGCATTCCTGTAAAGTGAAGAATAGGGAGGAGGGTGTGTTGTTCCATAGTTTGAAGGTGCGACATTGGAACATGTTGGTGGAGGAGCGGCATGGTGCTTTGTGCTGTATATCTAGTGAAGCACAGTGGACGATTCCTATAGAAATTATGGGTGGGGTGGTGGTTGCTCTTGTGAACCGGTCCAACTCATCCATGTTACTCTTTGACCCTTGTCAGCTAGCTGATACAATGCTTAGGGCTCGTATATTGTGGCTCATACATAATCACTCTATGTTGAGAAATTTGGTTATGGCTCCAGCATTTCACTTTCAATTCCATCTGTTTTATTGTGATTCACTCTCTTATTCCAATGCTGTGTCATATGTTATTTTCCATTTGAATAGACATTTTTGCAACTTACCATATGCACTGTCAACACCGTTGCTTGAGGAAGTGTCAGAGATTGGTCGGAGCATCCCAGAATTAGATATTTTCGAATTTTCTTTGTCTTGTTTTGTGGTCAACGTACTTTCACATGGCGGTTCATCAGATTCTTCCCTGTCATTCCCGTATCCAGAAGCAGTATCCTCAGTCCCAGCCGAGGACAAAGATGAGCTACTAGCTGATCCAGAAGACGATGTGGCAACATCGGAGGTCAATGAGGTTGTTCCGACAGATGGTCACCGGCAGTGTGCTCCCTGCACGTCGTCATCCTCTTTGTCTACAACCACTTCTTCCCCACACACATCATCCCCCTCTTTTCTTCCCTCCTACCAGTGGCCCGTGTTCCAGAGGCTATTCCCCCTGTACTGTTTCAGGTGATACATGAGGTGCTGACTAACTACAGAATTATTCCAGCAGAGGACATAGAATCAACATTGTCTGTCACTGGAGCAGCCGAGGAGGTTACTACGATGGAGGTAGAGTCACCAGCGCCAGCATCTGCCAGGGATGCCATCTACTTCCAGGACCCTGAATCCCCCGATGTTCGACAGATCCTGCATTTTGTATGAACCTTACAATAAGCCAGGTGCTCATAAGCGATGGGCCAGTTGTCCTAAGTTTAAAGTGCTCGGTCCTGATGGCAAGTGGAAGAGGATGAGAGTGCAACATTGATCTCACATTGTTCAAGATAATGTAGTAATTAGGAGATTAGTTTTTTTTGGAAGAGGATTATTATTGCTATTTTTCTTCCTTTCCTCTGTTGTTTTTTTTTTTTTGGTATTCAGTACAGTCGTCGAAATTTCCTTTTAAATATTTTTCTTTATTACAGCTGCTGCTTCCAGATACATAAGAATTTCAGTTTCATAGCTCTACACCATCCTCACCATAATCTTAAACCCCATTCTCAATTTTTCAGAGTAAGATACTGTTGATGCCGACTCTCTATTCCCCAATTTGTATTTCTCCCAGATATGATGTATTATTCTCCTGGACTTGATTTTTCTTTCTTTGTTGGTTGAACTCCACATGTTGACACAAATGTCGCATGGCTGTAGCCGATATTTCCAACGTCACTTTGTACATTCAACACCAAACCCACCCCCCATCCTTAGTAGGAGTGGGGTGTCACAAAGTGAATTTTGTGAAGAATGGAGAACCGTCATCCAGTATAAAATTTAGCAGATTTATTCTATTTTAGGATAAGAATAGGGTTGACTGCCAGATATATTTTGTTGAACTTGTAGCTGTGTATGTACATCATCACCCTCGCCATCAACCCCTATAAATTATCAGCAACAGATTTATCAGAACCAGTAATTTCCAGATCCTGTTTACTAGTCTGAGCATTCTTGTATCTGGTATTGCAGCAGCAGCACCTGTATCATCAAAACGATAAGCAGCTACCGAGTCAGGTCGGTATTGTTCTTCATGAAACTTCTGGAAGAGAAAGATTGTTTACTGGCCTAATTTATAATAGTAATTAGTAGCATTGTCATCATAGTTGCACCCTTAGCATCAAGAGCAGCTGGATCATACCCTGTCACATTACCAGTGGCATGATCATCTCCTGAGACTCCTATTGGTCGGCAATCTCTTTTACCCCGGCCTCCTAATTTTCAGCGACCCTGTACTACTTCGAGGAGACCTGGGAGAGAGTCAGTTGTTCGGTGGTTGAGCGTGTGAACAGGTTGCGAATCTCCTCTCCTTACGATATTCCCAGTACTAGTCTATCTCTAGGGGAATTATTCTATTTTTGTGTGTTAGTATAGAATATTGTAGGATGAGTTCCAGACAACTCAAAGATAGAACTTCCTTGGGGATTTTTTCTCTTGTTGGTTATTTTTCCTAAATTTGTATCACTGAGGGTGATCAAGTTGTCCTTGGTTTTGAAACCTGTGAGGGATCGTGAGTTTGTGCTACAAATAGTTGAGTGGGAAATTTAACTCACTTCACGACATCTTTGAGTTTAATACAGGAAGTGAGAATCTGTTTGCTATTCTCTGTATTTGGTTCTGCAGTGATTCGGGTAACTGTATGTTAGTACTGGTCACTTGTATGCATCTCCTCTTCTGTAATAAGGTAATCTCAATTTTAAAGAGTGAATTTTCCTTGTTTAGATTCCATACTATTGAGTGGTCCTGCATTTTAACTTTACTTAGCAAATTCAGACCTGCTGTAATTCCTAGTAGGAAAAATCCAGTCCTTTCCCTAGAGAACTTAGGTGAAGCTTGAGTTCATCCTGGTCGAAGTCATTCAGACTGCGACGTCCTTTCTCTTTCTTTCTCTTAACTTTCCCTATTCTAAAATCCTTCTAGCTCTCAGGTACAGCTTGAAAACGTTCTTGTCGAAGTCACAGACTGCGACGCTTCCAGCTCTCAGGTACAGCTTCAGAATGTCCTTGTCGAAGTCACAGACTGTGACGTCCTTTCTCTTTCTTTCTCTCAACTTTCCCTATTCTAAAATCCTTCTAGCTCTCAGGTACAGCTTGAGAACATCCTTGTTGAAGTCACAGACTGTGATGCTTCTAGCTCTCAGGTACAGCTTGAAAACGGCTTTGTTGAAGTCACAGACTGCGACGCTTCTAGCTCTCAGGTACAGCTTGAGAACGTCCTTGTTGAAGTCACAGACTGCGACACTTCCAGCCCTCAGGTACAGCTTGAGAACATCCTTGTAGAAGTCACAGACTGTGACGTCCTTTCTCTTTCTTTCTCTTAACTTTCCCTATTCTAAAATCCTTCTAGCTCTCAGGTACAGCTTGAGAACATCCTTGTCAAAGTCACAGACTGTGACGTCCTTTCTCTTTCTTTCTCTTAACTTTCCCTATTGCAAAATCCTTCTAGCTCTCAGGTACAGCTTGAGGACTTCCTTGCCAAAGTTCCTTGACTGTGGCATCCTTTCTCCTTCTTTCTCTTAATTTTTCCTACCCTGTTTAGCACAAGATCTTAGTTCCAGACTAGAGATCATTCCCATCACGGTCCTCAGACCAGCAAGAGGTGTAGGAAACCTTGTTTAGAACAGGATCTCAGTTACAGATTAGAGATCAACCCAGTCACGGTCCTCAGACCAGTGAAAAGCTTATGAGAATCCTTGTAAATCCTTCCCTCTCCTCTCATAATAGTCAACATACTGACTATTAATTTAAAAGTGTTTTGGACGATTGAGAGTGATTCCCATACCCTTAAGGGCTGTCACAGATTGGCACTTAATAACTGGAACGCAGTCACCAGATTAGCGCAGGAATTGTGTTAGCAGTTTCAGAATTGCTGAAAATCCTCTCACAGCTGCAGGCTTGCAATTCAGAAATCCTACACCTGAAACCTTATCCTCTAAACTTTAATTACCATAAAATTGGGATTGATAAACTGTATTTAGCTAGCATGTCTAGCTTGCTGAGAGCTATATCGCTATTCTCAGATTGTGAGTTATTGAACAAACTCCCATCAGTTATAGGGAGGAATAATTCTATTAATAAATCTCCATCCCCAGGCCCGATAAAATACTCTCCATATCTCAAACTCTATACACTATAACCCGAACCTTATACCACCTACACCTCTCTGATCATATTAATCTAATACCGGGTGTGCAGGTCCAGTCTGCACACTGACAGCTCACAGTCACAAATTGCGAAAATCCTAACAAAATTCCATATACTTCCTTGTTGAACTCAGCCCCAAATTCCTCCACCTACAACGTTTATCCCGGGCTTGCAGGTACAGCTTTGCTTGCTGTCAATTTGCAGTTGGTTCAGATTGCATACTACCTTTATAAATATAACTATCTATAGGGATCTGATATCTGGATCCATCTCCTTGGTTGGAGTTACCTCAATCCTCCCTAACACCCAACCTGAATTCCAAGAGCCGAGGGCCGAATTGGCCAGCAACAGCACAAGCACACACTCTTCCCTTCAAGCTAAATACCTCCTGACAGAGACAGAGGGTAAAGAATCAGGATAGGGGGAGAAGTGTAGGTCCAGTATCTCCACCAGTTAGTATGGACACTGACCCAGACCCATACCCAGCTGTAGCTAGTCCACATCATAGCAATACTTCGCAATTATTAGTTAACCTAGAGGGTGGAATAGGGTATCCTAATAGGGTCACAGTTTCCTATACAAACTGGTCAAATACAGAATGTGTTTGTATACATTTGAGTCAGGTGATGACACAAGTTGATTGTTAGGCTTCTTTTTAAAAATCAGCACACATGGTCCGGGTGTTGCATCAGAAATCATTTTATGTTCTTGATCTGCAAGGTCAGTCAGCTCAATCTTTGAGCCATCACTTCCAAAGGTTAGATGCCTACTACTGGGATAGTACTTATTTCTAACTATTCTTGGTCCAAATGTAGTATCTGCACTACTATCATTCAACATTGCTCCATAAACATATGGACCCACTTTGGTTCCACTCAATCCACTTTGAGTATTGTGATGTACCAATAATTGTACAGCCCTCAAACAACACAATAGATTTATTCATAGGCCATTATGAGAACGAAATAAATTCTATCACCAAAAACATTCCAATCTTATCTGAGGTAGATAGATGACTGTTATCTAACCTACAAATAGGAAATAAATAAATCAGTAATTATATGCCTTGCAAAATTTTTTCACAGAAAAAACCGTATATGTTTGTATGTATATGGATTGGATCAGTAAAATTATATTTGAAGGTTAGTTTTGAAACAAAAACATAACCCCAAAACAGACCAAAGCTGACTTGTTAACAAGTAGCAAATTGAGAAGGCAGTTCAACTAATAATCGATCATAAAAATCATATAATATTAACATTTTCATTTTTATAGTTTAATTTCCATGCCGAATAGGCCTAAATATTTATTTAATGAACTATCATAAAAATATACTTATTGGCTTAGACAAATTAGCTTAGCCAATCTATGACGATTGAGGGTCGATATTCTAGCACATAAAAAACCATATAAATGAAAAAAAGGAAGAAGTATTTATTTATTATTGTGTTCATTATTGTTATAAGCATATATATTCTTATATTATGTCTACTTTATGTTATAAAAGCATGTCTATGTTCTATAATCATTAGCTATCCATCGAAGCCAATTTTAAATGCATATCATCATAGACGAATTCTATTATTTATTTGTGTATTATTATAATTATATAAACTAAATGATAATTTGGAACAATTAAAAATCAGGAATTTCGCCCTATTTGGAAGCTTCAAAGTTGGACACAGTGACACCACCCATTCAGCGTACTGGTTACATCACAGAATTGGACCAATCCCGAATTAATATGTAAATTTGGCGAGATAAAATTTGAAGAAGAAACCCAAGTGGAAATTAGAAGAGGAAGACTCGAGGCCATTTTTGCAAGGATCATTGGTAGGATGCAGACCTAGTCCACGTACTTAATTGTTCAAAAGCTTTAATTTATGTTTAATGTAATTCAATCTTTGTCTTTCTGTTTTAAAAAAGTTGTTCCATAGTTCCTATAATAATTGTGATACTAAGATTTTAAATTTCATTTAAATAAACCCCGAAATTATATTAGTGAAGTCTGTTCAACATTTTTCGCCACGTGGAAGGATCCAGCCGGAACGATATATTCTACGGCCAAATATATTTCGAAAACCAAAAAACAGAAACAAAAGTCTACGTAAGTTATTCGAATATATAAAAGGGGATCCCCATAAATCTGCGAAAATTGTACAGCGTATAAATTCATCCATTTGAGAAAGTCATGACTATAGTATTAAGGGTACAAAAGTTATCATAATTAATTTTCTTAGTGTTAAATAAATTTAAATATCCAAGCTGTACTTAGCCAAAAGGTCTATTTTCCTTAGGCGAAACAACACCCTGAGAATAATTTTAATTATTAATTTGTTCTATTTTCTGAATCATCATTTTGTATTAACTTGTTTTTCTTATTTAACTAGTTTAGTTTATGACCCTTTCCAAGGGCTAGTATCCATTTTATTTTGTTCAATCGAAGAGTACCAAACTTTTTACATAGTATTTATAATTTAGAGATTTAAATCTGCTATCATTCAATATTCATTTTGTATCTATTGAAAGTCATAATTTGTATAATCTGTTCATTAATTTATTCAATATTTGCTGTAACAGTTTACCTCTCAGAATATATCCATATTACCATTTTGTTAAACTGGGTTTACTTCATTATACCTCCAAATTCATTCTTTCTCGACTGACACATACTGATCATTTCAGGACACATCCTGTTTTGCAATAGTCAGACATTAGCGAGTATAGTATCCATCATTAGACTATTATTTCTTCTGGTGGTAAATGGTGGTCGATTTTCTTATCAAGTAATAAATCTTTTTATTGGGAATATCCCGAAGAATCAAATAATAAATTGACTCCCGAATCCTGCATTATCAGCCGATCAACGTCGCAAAGAGAGGTAATAGATTGTATAGACAACATTAGAATTAAACTTGGTACTCGAAATATTTACTATTTTGGTTCAGCACTTTGCCTTCATACAACCTATAGTACTTATCAGAGACCTGGTTCGCATGGATTTGCCATTCTGTCTGTTGTTTCATGCGGTCTAATATCTTTCCTAATTACGGCACAATTATTGGATTCTAGATATATTAGTCATCATTTAGAGAAAAAGTTCACTCCAAAATCACTATCTCCGTCTGATCCTAGTGACAGCATAATTTACACTCAGCAGATTCAAGTTGAACTGCATTTTCTTATTAAATTGGATTTAATTCCATCTCACTATATTATAACCACCTACAGCGTTAAGTTAGAAATTCAGATACCTTACTTCGGCTACCTTTGTAGACCGCCAAACCCTCTATTGAGCAAATTAACTTTTTCAATCTGTTCCATCCATACACCAGTCATTCTACTTAGATACTCTGAATTAAATGGTACCAACAATCCAATTAAACAAAAGTTGGTCAACCCAACCTGCAATTACCTATCGTTAAATCATAACCTCAAATACTATAATTGTTCAATTATTTTATTTAATCTAACCATTTTAACTATTAATTACTTTTTTACTGTATGTCCTCCCCTGTCCACGGAGCAAAATAGGCTGCAATATTTGCCAACACAAGGTAAGACCTACTATACGAGGCAATTGTACTTATGGTTAAACGATTGTAATCCTAGTTCCTTGTCATACAATTCAAATTATATATTTCCGTGTCCCCCCCCTTGGAGTAAGATTGTGACACATGATGCTTCAACGAGAGGCTGGGATTTGACAGTATAAATGTTGTGCACTTCCTTAAGACTGCAGATATTCAACACTGCCTCAATATCCTCATCCTCCTCCTTCTCCTCCTCCTCCTCCTCCTGCTCCTCCTCCTCCTCCTCCTTCTCCTCCTCCACATCACTCCAATCCCTAGCCTTGGACAATAATTTTCTTGCAACAGCAGAAGTACTTGGAGCCGGAGTGGAGCCTGATGCTTCTCCTAATGATTCATAGGTCGGTGACTCCTCCACCTTCTGCTTCTCAACAACATCTAGTTGTGGTGGTAATGGACATCTAACACGGCTGGATTGTATTGGAGTTGTTGGCGGTGTAGGCGGTATAAGCTGATGTTGTTCTGCTACTGGTTGAGCCGGTGGCTGTTGCTGAGCTGGAGGTGCTTGTTGCTGAGCTGGAGGTGGTTGCTGCTGGATTGCATGAATCTGAAGAGTCTCAATAATTTTTTCCAGTGGTTCAGTTAGTGGTTTGAAATGTTTTGCATGTTATTCCTCTGTCAATTCTCTTCCAAGTGTGAGCTCCTTATGCTTTCTCTTGATGTCCTTCTGATGAGGTTTCACCATACTGCTTGCCTCACAATAACAGACTGATCCTCTACTGGGCTTACACCTCAACTAAATGGGTGTCGATACCATTTCTGTAGCACCCCACATTCTGTCCTGATGAGTGTTCAATGACAAGGAATGCATGTGCCACTGACAACCAAACCTTGTTACTCATATCCTTGAACTGATCAAAGGTCATATCATCTCCTACATGGTCTCTATACAGATGCTTCAAGTTCAGCTCATCCTGTTCAAACATGATTGGAAAATTTGCATTGTCATGAATCAGCTGTTTTGGAATGCAGCTATAGGTCTGTGCCAAATAAAAAACATTGACATCATTGTGTCTGCCTGCACTGAAGTATTTCCTGATAGCATCCTGTTGCTCACAAATTATGTCATTGAAGATAATTATTGAATTGGTAGGCAGTTCATGTGGTTCAGGTATAAGTAACTTATACTTGGACTGAAATGTAGTCTTCGAAAAAAGGTATATATTTGAAAAATGTATTCCATTTGTACCAAAAAGCATGTTGAACAACTGATTTGTCTTACCACACCCTAAAGGTCTACATATAATGCATCTTTATGGTTGGGGAACAAAGGACCGTGCTGCTTCTTCTTATTTTCTATTTCTATACCACAACCTTTTACCACCCTATCAAAATCAATAACTTTGAATAAGTTTTGCCATTGTACAACCTCTCTCATCCTAGACCAATTCACTTTTGTCAATCAATGAGTGGTGACTTGAACTGTATCCTTTTCAATGCACTAGCAGATTGTCCCCTCTTCTCCTCAAAGCCTTTTAGTGGTTAGCATGTCAGCTTTCCAAGTCAGAGGTCCCAGGTTAAAATCTCTATTGTATATAAGTAGGTTAAGGGAATGTAGGTAGGTAGAGGGTAGGTGTAATTGTTTGTGAACCGTTACACCAAGATGGATATCTTTTGTTGAGATAACTTTTTCCAATGGATGAATCATGATTCAACAGGAAAGTTTTCATGTTTCAACTGGTCTGTATGACATCATAATGTACTTATAGCCAAGTGATAAGGAAGTTGTTGAATAATAACGAAATATATGGTATTTATCAACAAATCTCAATTATTGAAAAGAATATACAAATGAAATGCACATTGCACAAATCTATATATGTAGCATTGACTCTCATGAGTTCAATAGCATTGACGTCATGTTATAACAATTATTAATTTTTATCAGTATCCTGAAGTACATTCTGTATGGGATTGTTTTATCTATACAATTTTCAGTTCTCTAATGGTGGCTGTTACTCATTATCACTCTGGCATAGCTTTATTGCAGATGGTTCATCAACTTCTTCATCATCATCATCATCATCATCATTGCTCCTTTTACAAGAAAGAGAATGATGTCCAAATGCCAAAGTATGAACTCCATCATCCAATATATGTCTCTTTTCATCAGCATTGCTTAGTGCTTTTTTCTTCTGAACTAGCGTCATGATTTGATGCTTCCTGGTACCAAACATCACCTGCTTCCTAAAGATGTCTTTGCTCTCATAGAGACAGTTGAGATAGTCCTGAAAGGTGATGTATCATTCAGCATCTGGGTGGGATTTCAACTGTTCTTGTCCAAGTATTGGTCTCCTCACTCCTTTAGCTTTCTTTATTGAACCACTCTCTAATTGACTTGGATCTTTGGTGAAGCATCTGCAGGCATAAACTTTGATCGTAGACCTACATATTCATCAGGAGCTCTGCCAGCATATTCATCCTTGAACTTCTCAAGTACCATCTTGTTTGTGTCTGAATAGCATGGATGGTCCGTTGGATACTCAGATGTATCAAAGGTGTCTTTCAGTTGCTAGTTGTTGATGATGTCATTGTAGAGGCTCTCAGTTCTCACAATGTAGAATAAGCTGTCTGTATCCTGGTAAAGTAGTTGCAGGTTCTCTTTGAATATAGGTTTCATCACATCATAGTGGAGTTGATATATACGGGTCTTGCTAATGTCCAACACTGTCAAACCAATGTAGATAGGTTTGTTCAGCTCAACTTTCTCCTTGTGCAGTGTCATGGTGCAAATGTTCTCTCCAAAGATGATGTGGTCCTTGTAGGTTGGTCGGGCAATCAGTTTCCTTAGACGTTTCTCATTGTTGACAAGCTCCATGTTCATGCGCTTCTGAGCATTCTCCATTGTCTTGCCAAAAACTACATTGTTCATCAGTTTGGAGAAAATATTTTCAAATTTGTTCCTTGACGGTTGTCAAAGTCTGGTGTTTAACATGATGTAGGGTGCTAGGAAGTCCTCCTGCTCAAACCTTACACCTCAATGAACTTTAGTGATTCTCAATCCATGTTGTACTGCTTTCTTGAGGGTGTCCTAATGACATACATATCATTCACTGTTGTTTAGAGTTGTCATCAATCTCAACTATCCTGATTTTGGCATTTTTTGTTCTCAGTTAGGAATGGAAAATTATTGTGGGAGTCATGTAGCTCAGCTGGGTACTCAACATCCACCTCCAAGATGTAGCCAATCTTTTGAACATCTCCAACACCATCAATACCTCTACTCACCCCCCCCCCAAACTAATCTTTCTCCATCCACTGGAATTTCCAGCATGGAAGTGGTTGACACATCACCCAGCCATACAGGTTGTTCGCATCTGTGTACAGGAGATATGATGTGGGCTTCTCAGGGTTGACAAGCATTCCTCTGTAGGCATTGTTGGCATGGCATGTCAATGAACACATGTTGTTATTCTGCCTCTGATGCCTCATTCAATGAACATACACATGTCATAGTCAGTTAGGAGTTCCAGTTCAACTTTTGTATAATTCAGCATAACATCAAAGGAGAAGCTTGGTGATGTGAAGTAGTGTGCACAATCCAGATCATAAGTTTTCAAACAAACATCTCGAAAACTTTCAAACACATCAGCCAGGAGGAGAACATCTGTTTTGAGGTATAAGTCACTGTACTCTCCCAAGGTCTTGCAGTCAAATTTCTCCCACACTTGTTGGGCATGTTCATATGCCTCATCACTGATGTGGCTGTCAGTTAGCTTGCTGAAAAATGTTTCCTTTGGTGGTAGTTAGGTCTCATCCAGTTTCTCCCACGAGTCACAATATCCATAGGGGAACACACCCTCTCTGGAAACCAATTCCAGTTTGTCTCCAAATTCTCTAGCAGTATATGGTAGCACTGTTGACACTTCTTCAGTCAACTTAACAAGGTTGGTAACTAGGATGTCCAGGCAGTCCAGTGTGAATCTGAAGGTATCGATGAATCATAGGTGCAGTTGCTGGGAAATTCGTTTGGTGAATGATATGTACTTTTCTGATGTATTTGGGATGACAAGCAGCTGCTCTTTATTGGTTCCAAAGTGTGATATAATCAAGTGGGTGTCATAATTTGAAGAGTTGTAGAGAAAAATGGAAATGAATGTTGTACAACATCTTTGAAGGTTGCACTTGTTGCACAGAGCATTCTGGTAGACCCCTGTTATATGACAATGGTCACACACCTTGTCACCATTGGTTTCTTGCAGGCTTCACAGTTGCAGCATTGTGTCTGGTTTTCTCCCATTTAGTTAGTGGAAGCATCTTTATTTGATGATTATTGATTGCCTCATCTAGATCTCTTGCATGCATGGTCAGAGTTCTGATGAAGTGTTCGGCTGCATCAGGTCCTCTGTAGACAATTGGCTCCTTAGGGATGAGGTTGTTGATTGTCAGTCATGATGGTAATAGGTTCTTATATCTAACAAAGTAGAGGCTCTTATATATAACTCATTGCTGTGTGACGCTGGATCACTCTGGTTGCCTTCCCAATCCATTGCTGCTCTTCCTCAGGCTTCTCCAGTAGACATTCAAAATCTGCATAGGCCACCAATGGTAGTCTGAATTTATTCAAATGTTTCTCGAATTTCATTGTTGGTGGGCTTCCATCTTCCTTGAGTTGAGGGATGATGATTCTAGCAGTCTGGTTGTTGGCGTAGTACTCCTCATGATCTTTCATCCTCTATGAATAATCGGGAGTTATTGTTGATGGTGTAGTGTGTTAAGCACCTATGACAAATCATGATGTGGTATGTGCGTTTAGTGAGCTGAGATCTTACAAGTTTCTCAAAGTTTTTTATGAAACAGTAGTGACTATTGATATCTTCCTCTTCTTCTTCTTCATGAGTGGTGGTGGTGGCTTCACTACCATCATTGTCATGGAGGAGTGGTAAATCAAAATGATCCTCCTCCATTTCTTTTGCAACACATCTCAGATAAATAATACACTTGGAATCCAACCCATATATATATTGACAGTTACACTCAGATTATCCCTCTTAAAAAGGTCAATTTCATTGATGGTGGAGGGAAAAGATATTCTGTTGAAATTGTATTTTTCAATGAGCTGATGATACCTATCATTGATTTGTTCAGGATGTGCTCCTTGCACATTTTTGGCAAGGATTGCCCACTTGAAACATTGTTGATCGCTATTCTTTGGATTGATGATGGCTTTTCTTTCAGCTATTTTGGCTGGCAGTCCAAAGTAGGAAGATCCTTGAAGTGGTTTGTGCTTGCTGATGTATATGAGGAGACCATCGATGATGAGGAGGCTCCATCCACTAGGGTTGTCCTCAAACTTGGCCTCTTCTTCCAACAGCTTCTTGCACACCTCCCCAAAAATTCCAGCAAGATTGTTGTCATTGAATAATTATGTAATAGTTCGGAGTCTTTTGAAGACTGCATTCTGGAATTCTTCCTGCTCAATGTTCTTCTCATCAAGGTGGCTGCGTTGGTATGTAGCCTCCAACACTAGGTTGACCTTGATTGGCCCGTGTATCTGGAACTCCTGACCTATAACATCAACAATCTTTGTCTGCAGGCTGTTCAGTAGAGAGTGGAAGTCCTTTGCTGGGTTGGATGAAGAGTTGTTGTTGTGGAAGAATGTCCAAAGGTTGTTGTTGAATGCCTTCTTCAATGTGCAAAACTCTCCTGACAAGCTGCTGGTCTGCTGGCATCTTGTAGCTTTGTTCATCTGTAACATACATAGAAACAAATTAATAATATGGTACAATGTGGGCAGTGATCATCTAGAGTGACACAACCATCTTGAATGACATGTCTTGCACTTGATCTAGATCTTCAGCATACAATTATTACTACTATATATGCTACTGAAAACCAATCATAGGATGGTAGTATGTTCAGAAAGAACAATGTTTGTATTAATATTTTGAGGTTAGGTTAGGCTAGGTCGGAAGAGGTTACTAGTAACTTATGCAGACCTGACCTAACCACAGTTCATTGTCTAAAATTGTTGACATATCGTTTACAGACCACAACAGGCGGAAAGATAGAATGTTCAGAAAGAGCAATGTTTGAAATCAATATTTTGAGGTTAGGTTAGAAGAGGTTACTAGTAACTTCTGCAGACCTAACCACAGTTTGTTGTCTACAATCATATGAATCTGCTAACATATTGATTACAGAGCTCAAAAGGCATAAACACACTATTCACAAAATATGCTATGCAATACATTAAAGTGACACTAAAGAAAATAGGTTAATTAGTCATATAAATCAATACAGCTTCATCTTTAAAACAAATTTATCCATCTCTTTTCAAAACATTTAATAAAAAACACTTGTGTACTAACCTTTTTCATACAATTGAGGATCAAAATGGTGGCGGTGTCCTAGGATACTTCTTCACAGAGGCTGTGCTGCAATTTGCTGAAATGTCAGGTTCTAGAACTGAACAGGAGATGTGTCTTGTCTGATGGCTCTTGACTGAACACTGATGGTCCCTCACTGTTGTGCACACTATATATACACTCCAGAGTGGGTGGGGAGTCTTCTGATTTATTTTTTCTTAATTTTTTTACCTTGACCTTGACTTTGACCTTGACCTTTGATCTAATGGGAAGTCTGGTGCATGTTGTCCCACAAGACACAAAACTATACTACTCACTACCATTCAACAAATTGGTCAGAAGTGTCGAATCATACCAGACAGGGTCAAAGATAGAATAAACTAGGAAAACCTTATAATTTCTACGATCCTATGTGTTGGTCACTGCTGTACAATATACTAATGACCTCAGTATAGCCCGTAGTTAACATAGACTCTCTAGCAATATACTAATATACATAGCAATATACATAGCAATATACATAGCAATATACTAGCAATATACATAGCCTCTCTAGCAATGTTTACTAGTGGTATGATAGAATACAACATTACAATATACAGATGAAGCTAGTTGAAAACACTTATTTTGTGTAGTCAAAATGAAGAATTCTTAGAAACCACAAGTCTACTAGCACTTGTTTGAGGCAATTTAGCACTATCGAACCAAAATTAAAATTTGAAGTGTTTTCCTTCAAATAACACTGTTAACAGTTGACAGAATCCAAAGTCAGGGCAATGGACTGTGAATGATAGTTGGTATTAATACCTACAAATAAATCTCTGAATTCTGTACATAAAAAAACTGATAGCTTGAAGTGTGGTGAGTACACCAATAAAAGACAAAATGAGTCAACAAGTTGAGATTCAATATTAATAAAATAATAGGCAGATGGCCACATACAAAAACAAGTGTAAGTAGATTAAATCGAATAAAATCCTTAGATGAATTTTATTACAACATGTAATAAAACCGTTAGAAAATAAGCGATTACAAAATTTTGATGAATTTAAGTCAATGACACTAATGACCATTGAAGGCTAACAACAATATTGATAAGGTACTGTCAATAATACCTGAATTGAGAATAGAAAATTTTAAGTGATACAATAATAAAGTTACTGCTGAAAAATTCAATCTTAATGATTTTAAAAAGGAATAATAACAAATGACAATGAGATGTAGATAATGCTCTATATATTGAAATGGTTAAATGTTGATTGACACTAATACAAATAATCTTAGAATAATTGAATGTCTCGGTCGACATTAACTCAAGTAAGTAAGTTCAGAAATGAAAA
Organism: Nilaparvata lugens; assembly: GCF_014356525.2. Lineage (NCBI taxonomy): Eukaryota > Metazoa > Arthropoda > Insecta > Hemiptera > Delphacidae > Nilaparvata > Nilaparvata lugens. Next base: position 94,146,093 of record NC_052506.1, on the reverse strand, counting down.
TGCCTTGGTCGACATTAACATAAATAAGTTCCAAAATCAATGTCATACACATTGAAATAGGCGTCAGTGGCCTTAAAATATCACTTGTGAGCTAAGGGTAGCTGTCAAATACAATGAAATAGTTGTTAATATTGAGTACATTAATATAGGCGACATAGGCCTTCAATGATTTGAATGTCAAGTTAGACATCAATAGAACAATTAATAGGCGTTGGTGGCCTTAAAATATCACTTGTAAGCCAAGGGTAGCTGTCAAATACAATGAAATAGTTGTTAATGTTGAGTACATTAATATAGGCGACATAGGCCTTCAATGATTTGAATGTCCAGTTAGACATCAATAGAACAATTAATAGGTGTCGGTGGCCTTAAAATATCACTTGCAAGCCAAGGGTAGCTATCAACAAAATTAAATGTCTTGGTTGACATTAATACACTTGTAAAGCCAAGGGTAGCTATCAACAAAATTAAATGTATTGGTCGACATTAATACAGATGTAAAGCCAAGGGTAGCTATCAACAAAATTAAATGTCTTGGTCGACATTAATACACTTGTAAAGCCAAGGGTAGCTATCAAAATTGAATGAAATACATATTATAACCTTGAAATAATGTAGGACAGCGCTCTCAATGAGACATACACTGTAACATATTGAATTCATGTACATAGGCTCGATTGCCGAAAGTATGGACAATTAAATGTTTTTAATTGCGTAAAAGTTGAATGATAGCTACGAAAATCATATGAATGCACATTAAAATGTTTGAATTAGAAATAGAGAACAATGTGGTCCAGTATCGACACACTGTTAGTATTTTTATGAACAGTTATGCAATACATGCGTAAATGAAAGTTGATTAGAACGATTTACGTAACCTAAAATAAAATTTTGAGGAAGAGATGCAGCCAGGCAGACAGGCAAGGAATCCGCGGTACCCCAAGGAACAGGACATCAGCAAGCAACGATATGATGGCCACGATGACGAGAATGGAAGCGTCCAACAAAGTAGGCAATTCCCCCAGTGGGAATGTGAGCAGGAACATGTAGAATTCCAAACAAATAATCCGAATTTCAAGTTGTGGAATTTTTAGATTGATTTCCAAACGGTAGGGATGATGAAATTGAAAGTTTGAGTTTCAAATGGTGAAGCCATGATGTTTAGAAGAATGGCGATAGATGCTGACACAATACTATGGAACTTTGACAAAGTTTATCAACGTAAATACACGAAGAAATTGATGAATAATTGAATCACAATTGATGAATAGATTTAACGAATCAATTTGAAGGAATAATTCACATTTAAAAACGTTCCATAAACCAGATGAATTTGGATGAAGAGAAGGTACACCGAAGCGGTGTGCACTCACCAACGAGAAACCATTGAAAGACAAGAGGCTAGCCTGATGCTCTAGCAACAAAGAAGAAGCCGGAAATGCCAGACACGTAAGTAAAACGTTTGCAAACGTTTGATGAAAAAATAGCAAATATCAAGAAAGTAAGATGCCAAAAAGACAAAATAAATTCCAAAAAATTGAATAATACAAATATTAAAATTGAAAAGACAAATAACACGACGAATAATATAGAAAACAAACTTGATTATGACAGTGACATGGAACCGTGACTGTGACGTCACCGGACAGTGCAGACGGACGGACAAAATGACGAAATGATGTCTACATAGTAATGGAATGAGTAACAAAGTGGAACCGTTCCAATAAATGCTTTGTCAGATTTTACAACAGTTCTATATCTTTTTTGAATAATGTTTTATGAGTTATCAAAGTTGTAAAGTCTTTTTTGAAACACTCTGTATAACCTCAAAAATTCCTTCTCCAATGACAGTGAAAACTCAAAATGTGGGAGCTGGTTGTTCGAATAAAATTCTATGTGTATGAAGTTGCCGCTTTGATCATATGCGTCACTGTATTCACGACCTCTACATGACAGTCGTATATAGTTGCGGCCAGAGACGGCTGCTACATGGCGTCCATACGATAAAAATCGTTGATCGACGTGTTTGTAATCACCCATCCATTCCATTGCGCCACTATACAAATTTGGACGTCCGATTTTTTATCGAACAACCAAAATCGATGTGTGTGAAAAGCTGATTCTGTTTGAATGTCAAGCATTCCATAAGCTTCACTACCACATTGCAAACAGATGGCAACAGCTGATGCAAATCACCACAATGCACGATCACGATCAAAATCTTTATAAAATCGATGTGTCTGAAAGCTATTTCAAGTTTTGTTCATACAGTAAAAAATCGAATGAACTTTTATTGAATGACAAAAATCGATGTGTGTGTAGCTAGCCTACTTGTACGACATATGGCATTAATATATTATTAAAAATGGAATATTGTCTACAACATGTTCTATCAATTTGATCTATTATCAAGCTACTGTATATTTTTTCTAAACTTGGGAAAACGTGTTTTCCAGCCTCATCAGTCAAAAACCTTATAACAGCTCTCTCTCTGAACATTAGTTCATTTCTAATATCTCTCATTTACTAATGGGAATTAATAATATTCAATTTATTGATTGTAAATAAATTAATGAATATTATACTTCTTAATAGAGGAATAATTTCATAGTATATATTCTTTTTAATATAGAGTTTTGAAAAAAGTGTACTATGAAATTATTGCTTTATTAACAATTCAATAAATTTATTAGTATTATATTTATTATTATTCAAATAGGCTATGACCACCAAGATTTGTCAATCGTCCCCACATTTATTTGATAACAAAGCGTTCAAAAACCTGTTTGAAGAATTTTCTTTACTTTTACTGTAGAACTCCAATAATTGAAAAAAGTAATTGGGACCGGAGACCGGATTACCATTCGGTTAATTAAATATTTTGTTAGTTGGAGTTTCCTTGAACAAACGAGAAATCTATTTAAAAGTATTACTGGTATTTAGCATTTACCGTGGTAGTACCTATTATTTATTATTATTATAGCCGGATAAATACTATTCATTGTATTCATTGAACTTTGCTAAAAGAGTGTTATTGCTGTCTTTGAACATAATATATCTGAAATTTCTGGAGATCAGAGAAAATTTCTTCTAGCCTATAAATTTCTATAATTCTATAGCATAGTTATTCCTAAAAGCGATTCAAGTTAGCCCAGTCAATGAAGGTCCAAAAAAGCAGTTTCAATCCGAAAATTAAATAAAAGCTGAATTTCCCACCATCGATAGAACCCTTCCAGAGGGTCATTCTCCCAAAAGTCCCAAAGAATCCCCTTGGAGCTTTCCGCCCCAGCCCCCTAAAACATGGAAAATGCAGGTGAACACGGGAAATCAATTAACTCTGTAACCATTTATCGGAAACAGTTCTATTATATGCCATTCGATTTGTTACATTATGGACTACAATATTTCTCATATTCATTTTTCCAATAAAATTAACAGTTTTCTTGATAAAATAATATATATGTAAAAATTTAGGGGGTTTGTGATTTGATTTTTTGTTTTTCCGATTAACTTCGAAACAAGTGGTTTTAAAGGAAAATGAGCCAAATAATTAATGTAGCCACTGTCATTGCTACATATTGATGTATTGCCACTATCATTGATGTATATTGTTATGTATTTGCGATTCGATTTGACGCTGTGGAAGGGGAAACAGTCGATGCAGAACGGCGCGGCTGACTCTCTTAGCCATAGTAAACAGCAAACTGGAAATCAATTATCTCTGTAACCATTAATCGGAAAAAAATCTATCATATGTCATTCGATTCTTTACATTATGGACTAGAATATTAGTTGTATTCATTTCCTCAATAAATCAAACAGTTTCCTTGATAAAATAATATAAATGTAAAAATTTAGGGGTTTTTTGATTTGATTTTTGTTTTCTCCGATTAACTTCGAAGCAAATAATCTGAAGAGAATTGGACAAATCATTATTGTAGCCACATTCATTGCGAATCCATTGATGTATATTGTTATTTATTTGCAATTCAATTTGACGCTGTGGAAGGGGAAACAGTCGACGCAGTACGGCATGGCTGACTCTCTTCACCATAGTAAACAGTAAAATACAGTAGTAGGCCTACTGCTTTCTAAGTTGCATCTTATTCACACTATGGTGCTCGAAACAATCAATTTTGTCTATTGTTTTGACTTGCGATGAAACTAATTTTTCACATTTTAATTCTCTAAATTCTCTAAAATCATTTTGTTGTTATATATGTGCTAAATCATGCAATCTATGACAGACAAAGATATTGTTTGCAACCGATAAAATATTCATACTATTACCGTACATAATAAATAATACATATTTAAAATATGTGTGTATGTGTGTAATTCTATGCTAAAATTTATCATAAGTTATGAATGTCAAAAACTGAGATAAATTATAGATTACAATAGATTACATAGATTACAGTGGCAATTTCCTGAAAAATCATAGCGTGCAGTGTTTGCTGTTTTCTACAGTTAATATTCTCCAAGCCAGGTTGATAAATATACCTTCAGTTGAGCCAAGTATATATGACGGCTGAGGCAAGATTTATACATTGGGCTTGTTGAGTTGAAACTTTCTATGATTCTCTCTGTAAAGTAGCTTATTTTCCTTTCTTACTAGTTGAATCTACATTATTTAGACAGTCCAATATGAAAATTCAGTAGATTCTAAAGATGAAAGCCATGCAAACATACAAATTAAGGAAGAGTAAGCATGCATAAAAGGTAGGAAAATCATGAAAGTGGTTCACATTTAACCACAAAGTACCCTACCGTATAAGATTAATTGAAAGATGATTCATCATCTTCTATTATTTTTGTTAACATATCGATTTTTCACCTCCACTCGCATCTTGTCATTCATTACACAAGGTTGGCAGAAGCTTTTCTTTATGTCGATTAATGTTGATTGAAATTGATTTTGATTAGGGCACCAAAAGAATAGATCATTTTCTATTTGAAGCATTCAAATTAAGTCTATTGAACATGATTTCTTATGACTTAGCATTCATAGATCTAGTTGGGTAAAGCTATTTGAAAAATGTAGTACCTGATTATCAATTTCATGGTTTTTATACAATTCTAGTTCATTGTGATCATTGAAGGGTTGAAGTGATGAGTTAGTTTAAGTGAATTCTAGTACACAAGTATATTGTGCTTATAATGGGCTCTTCTTTATTTTCTATCGATGTTTTGCTCCAGTAGAGAAAATTTAAAATGTTGGTTCTACATTTTATAAGCTTTATAAATAATATAAATTAACGGTAATATAGATTTGATAAGTCCAGTTTTAAATTAATCGATGTTGATTTTCATTGTATCGCTTTGTATCAATGTTACTTGCACTGTTTGCAATTAATCACTATTCTCTCAAGAATTAGTTTTTTATGAATTTCATGATCTGAAAATTGAAATTCAAATGCTATTTAGATGACGTTCACATTCCACTGGTTTTTTTACAATAATTGTTACGTTGAAGAGTGAGGCAATTCTATCCATTTGGAAGTATAAGGAAATCACAGTGCGATTTGAACAGTAGATAGTAACTTTGAAATTCAGTTGCTCAATTCATTTCGGCTTGATACCATCATTTGTTATTATAGTTGATCAGAAATATGCATTGTATATAATGTTTATATTTCAGTTTGACTAATCTTCTATCACAGTCTGGCTTTCATTTATAAACATGATAATCCTAAATACGTTGATTACCTTAAAGATGTAGCTTATCTTACGTCGAACAATGTACAATACAAACAATTTTCATTAAATTACTATTATGATGATCATTGGAATTTCTGCCTGTGATTGAGAAAGAGTCATTTTATGAGCCTTGAAATTCGTACCTAGAAAAAGTTGCATTATTACTAGAAATTTTGTTATTTTTACTATTTATTATGGGGATAACATCCATAGTTACATAGCATAAATTTGAAAGCTCTGATAATAATGATTTGAACGGAACTGCAATTCTGGCTTGGTATTGCCTCTTCATGTTCAGTGAGAATAGAAAGCTTCAGAGTAATTCGTTCTCACTATATGTGATAATATTGGTAATATTTGGTAACATTTGTTAATATTTGAACCGAATGTGCAACAAATTAATCTACTTTCAGCTTGAAAATGTTCAACTTATCAGGAGTACAGTGTTATCATATAGTATCTCAGGTAGGCCCACCCTTTTATTTATTTATTTTTTTTGTTCACGTGATCTGATGATATTCATTCCATTATCAAGTGTTGAAATTATAAAGAGTGATGAAACAAGATAAAACACAAGAAAAGCTATGAAAAGAAATTCTGAATCTTCATTTTTCACAAAATAAGGATAAGATGAAGGAGTCGGACACATAATATATCATGAAAAACATCAATATCTGAAACTAGAGTTATCGTATTGTGTTACCTCTGACTTGTATGGAGAAGGCACACTTCAAATTAATATAATAATTTCTGTGAGCAAACAACGAAATCCTGATTCTTATCATGAGCATGGTTAAATCAAGAAAATTGTAATATTTTTTTAGAGTATCTAAGAGTGAAAATCTATATACTGCGCATGTCAAAACAATAGACAAAATTTATTGTTTCGAGCGCCATAGTGTGAATGAGATGCAATGTAGACAGCAGTATTATTCTGTTTACTATGATGAAGGGAGTCAGCCGCGTCAGCTGTTTCCCCTTCCACAGCGTCAACTTGAATTGCAAATACATAACAATATATCAATGGATTCGCAATGAATGTGGCTACAATAATTATTCGTCACATTGTTCTTTAAAATTACTTGCTTCGAAGTTAATCGGAGAAAACAAAAAAATCAAATCGAAAAACCCCTAAATTTTTACATTATATTATTTTATCAAGGAAACTGTTCGATTTATTGAGGAAATGAATCCGACTAATATTGTAGTCCTCAATTTAACGAATCAAATGACATAATTATGATTGATTTTTTTCCGATTAATGGTTACAGAGATAATTGATTTCCAGTTTGCTGTTTACTATGGCTAAGAGAGTCAGCCGCACCGTTCCGCGTCGACTGTTTCCCCTTCCACGGCGTCGAATCGAATCGCAAATTGGTTTGGCCAGAGAATTCGAACTGTAGCGCCAAAATGCCAGACTGGTTCTGCGAATAGCAGGCTTGTGTTTGCGCACGTTCAAACTGTCCTGCTTGCTTGGCATTCTGGATGTTTTTTGTGAGTCGTCCGAGTTCAGTCGTCTTGTCTTGTCTCGTCCCCATTGTTGTGAAGACCGAGTTTGTATTTTTGTCATGTAATTTCGATCGGAAATTTCTTGTAAATAATTGTTTGAGTGTAGTGTGTGTGAATTATGAGTATAACAGCGTAAATAGTGTTAAATTGAATTAATTTGAATCGGATTTGAATTTATAAAGAATCAGTTTGAGCTTTGTTCAAAACACAGTACAGAGCCTGCAAGTTGATCGTGAAAAGGCTGCCCGGAAGCAAACCTGTCTTTTTCTCAGATTTCATCCCACCCTGAATCTGACCAAAACACCTAATAAAGGCTTTGAAGGGCAAGTAGACAAAATTGGATTAAATCTGGTGAGTTTTTGCTCTTTTTTATTGTTCATTAATGCAGAGTTTAACTGTGCAATTAACCTGGCTCAAATTGAAGATTAAATTTTGCCCCTTGTTTGTATTTGATTATTTGAATAGTAAATTACAGTCCTCTGGTAGCTCTAGCCTGAGCTTTGTTCAGAACACAAATACATAACAATATACATCAATAGATTTGCAATGAGAGTGGCTACATTAATTATTAGGCTCATTTTCCTTTAAAACTACTTGCTTTGAAGTTAATCGAAGAAAACAAAAAAATCAAATCGCAAACCCCCTAAATTTTTACATATATATTATTTTATCAAGAAAACTGTTAATTTTATCGAGAAAATGAATATAACTAATATTGTAGTCCATAATGTTCCGAATCGAATGGCATATAAAAAAACTCTTTCCGATCAATGGATACAGAGATAATTGATTTTCCGTGATTACCTGCATTTTTCAACTTTGAGGGGTGCTAGGGGGGAAAGCTCCAAGGGGATTTCTTGGGACTTTTGGGCGAATGACCCTCTGGGACGATTCTATCGATGGTAAAAGATTCAGTAAATTTTTCAACTTTGAGGGGGGCTAGGGGGGAAAGCCCAAGGGGATTTCTTGGGACTTTTGGGAGAATGACCCTCTGGGACGATTCTATCGATGGTAAAAAGATTTTATTTAATTTTTGGATCGAAAAAACCTTTATTGACTGGGCTAAGTAAACAGAGTTCGGATGATTGAAGTTGTACTGTTGTACTGTACTTTGAATTTCAAGATTACATCCTAAGGACTTTAGGGCATCCTATAAGATATTAAGATCTTACGTCCTATAAAATATAGGACAATAAATCGGGATTCCAATGGTTAGCATTCAAAGTACAAGACCTTCATGTCCCAGGCCTACAGGTAATCATGAATTGCCGGTAACTGATTCACAGAAGAACTTGAAATGACATTGATAAAAAATGTATGAATTTTCTGAAAATTTATGAAACATATGTGTATCGATAGAGTGAAAATGAATCAAGGATGCTTCCGGGTTCAAAAGTAAGTGATTTCTACTCTAAAGATTATCTTGATCAATTTCATTGAAACGTAAGTGAGAAAATATGGACAAATAGAACGTTTTTTTTGGCAGGAAAAAAGTAAATCTTACCGCATTGGTTGGATCTCTACACAGCCAAAATTCTCTGAAGAAATGAAAAAAATAGTCTGAAGAATGATTTGATGACCTTTCTTCACTTGGATTTATTCTATAGCTTCTAGGACGTTCCAGAAGTTCGGGTCCTGTGTACCCCTCAGGTAAATCAGTAAGACTACATCTGTAGAAAATGTTAATGATTGTTTTTACTTGAAATTAGTTGAACTGAAGTGAAAAGTAATTACATTTGAAATTGAACGAATCAATATGCCTACTCTTGAATATTATTGTGCGTATAAGATGAAGCTGTAAACACAAAATATGCGAGATGCGAGTATACAACCAGATACGATTGTATCTGATACAGTCACGTGTCACGTGACACTTTGTATTTGTGTCACGTGTCGTATTTGAAATGCGACTGTATCGTGGTTATGAAGTTTTGTTCTTGCACAATTCAGTCGCCATCTTGCGATGGAACAAGGAAGAGCCTGCGCTCGCCGCTGAGGCCCACTTTTTGAGTGGCTGTGCAGTGGTTGCAACACAGCGCGCCTTTAAGAATATTTTTAATTTAGCTCCCTCGGCCCGTGTACCAGACCAGGAATCGATATTGGTTTTCCTGGGTTACTACGTTTAGAGAATTAGGTAGTAAAAAAGCGAAGATCTAAAGATCCATGGCCCATTAGATCTTGTGAGAGCATCAAGACAGTTAGAGCTTCAATTTTGCAATCTCCAAGGCATTCAGCACGCAAACATGCATCAGCCTTTGGACTTTCTGATCGTTCTGTGAGGAGGATTCTACACGAAGACCTTTAGTTCCATCCATAGCCAACAAGATGGATATAATTTACAAAATGGCTGATTCGAAGGAATACTTCCCAGAATGCCTTAGAGGCGATTTGCAATGGTCGGCTTGATCTCCTGATTTGCCCCCCCTGTAGTTTTTTTCTGTTGTTTTTTTTTTAATTCCATGTCTATATGAACCGTCCGAAGACCCTCCAAGATTTGAAGAACAACAGGTAGAAATTGCCAGAATTACACCTGCAATGCTTGAAAGGGTGCTACCAAATACTATAAAAACACTCGAAGTGTATCCAGAGTGGGGAACGTCACCTCCATAATAAACTCTTCATAACTACATGAAACAAAACTTTGAATTAATACATAATTACATTTTTAAAATAAAATAGAACTTTTCTGGCTCTTACACAATGCGTTTTATAAATTTTTGTAAGAAAGAAGTTATAAAGTCACACTCTGTATTTTATCAATGAAAATTGAAGTTATTTGTGTAAGTTACTGTTTCAATAATAGTGAAAAAGTCATAATAAAACTATAAAGTAATACAATACGGAAATGAAATGAAATTATAGTTGAATTATTATGAAAGAGGGGCATGAGACATAAGCTAAAATGATGAAAAGTTTCACCCTAGGGCATTCCTAATGTTTCATTTCAAAAAGGTAGTATAGATCAATTATTGCTGAACCAAACTGGATCAAAATGGGAAAAATCATTTTTTTTTTAAACTTATATGGCAAATAAACTCGAGTGTATAGTGACATTAGGGAATAGGTACTGATAGGTAATAATAGGAACTGATATTGTAATAATAGGTACATATTATATACAGGTACTGATTTTTTGCATCAATCAGTTTTGAGTGAAAATCGACTGAATCGGCTACCAGGACAGCAGAAACATGCAATCTGCAGCGGCTCCAGCCTCTATCAAAATGAATATGTTTTTGAAAGATATTCACAATTTGAATATCATTTTTGAATAATATCATAAAATTCAATCCATTAAATAATATTCGTAAACCTATTTATAGGCTAATGTGATTACTGAAATTTCAGTCAATTCTGAGAATCTATGCGCGAGCTGGAGAAATTGATTCCTACCATTTTTCAGTAAGCTTCGAGAACATAAATTTTTCTCAACTCCTTTTGTTTATGAGAGTAACAAACTAAAAATTTTCCGAAATATGAGGGTCTTGCCCCCCCCCTTCGCAGATTTGTATTTTTAATTCTAATACCGGATTCTATCCTTTATAGCCAACTCAAGTGTTCAAAACAATTCAATCAATGATAAAATAACAGAATATTATAAGATTTGATAAATAATATTCCCAGATAGTCTAAAACTTGTTTCTCTATACCAATGATTGGTTACATATTCTTTTGTTTTTTTCACCTTGTGATTAATATAATTGAGGATGATCAAGAAATCATAAGATCGCATGGTTAGCCTAATTTTCCAGTTTACTGCAATTCTCGCCCAATCTTACTGGCGGACGGATAAAATTATTCCTGTCCCATCCATTGAATTTCGAAGAGAGAAAGAGATCTGATAAATTTCTCTCTCCATAAGTTTTAAACTTTTTAGAGTAATGAGCTATGATTTTTCACAAAAGTTTTAAATTTTTGGAAACCCTGAAATTTAAGATGGTAGCCTAAGTAGTTCTAATCCAGTTAAATATTTTGACTGTTTCCAGTAATTCGAAAAATCACTTTGGAAACAATTGCATTGTTCTTTAGGCAATTTCCTCTTCAAGTTTTAGGTCTTTCTCTTGAGGTCTAGAAGTTTAGCTTTTTTCACTTTCTCTGAAATTTTTTTGCTATTCTTGTAGGCCTACCTTTCTTCAAACCCAGTACTAACTAGGAGACATTTTGCGCGATTTTTGTTTTACAAACATGTTTCATGTTGTCTACGAGACATGTCTATAGACCAATCCTCGTCTATGGTTGCGATATTATTTACGTTGATTGATGCTGATCAAAGAAGATACAGAGTTCTCTACCCATAAATTACAAAATTCCCATTCTAAAACTCAATTTTTTCCCAATAATGGAGCAACAATAACCACGTATTGAAAAGTTTGCGATTATGTTCAAAAAGGCATTAAAATAATTCTCATTTTTTGATAAGATAATATAGTTGGGAAAATCAAAATGAGGAGAGGTTGTGGAAGAATGTATCCTCTCAGATTCCCACAAACATGGATTAAACCACCATTTGAAAGTTATACCATAGAGAAACAATAGCTTGAGTAGATATCCCATGGTATAGGGCGTTTATGTCGCAACTTTTACTGTTACCTCAAGTCGATTACAATCGATTATTGTAGATTTTTACTGTTTTGTTGGGGTGAGAGTGTATGAATGGCACAATATGAGAGACTATCTGCGTCACATACCTTTTTGGGAAAGGGATACGTGGACTATCGGCTTGAGATAACAGTTAAAGTTGTGACATAAACGCCCTATACCATGGGATATCTACTCAAGCTATTGTTTCTCTATGTTTATACCAATTGAAACATTCATTTTTTCTATTTTTCATAATAATTCAACACAATCAACAGCCTCTGAATAAAGATTGGAACAAGATGAAAATATGTATTTAAATTTAAACTTGAACAATTTACCTTGAACAGTATTTAATCATATGAGTTTTGATTAAACAGATTAGTTTAGATTTAACAGATTAGTCAAATCTGCTACATCAAATTTATTTGTTCAACACTTGAACATTGAAGAGTTATTCAAATGATTCAGATTTCCAAAGGTGAACCTCATATTTATAATCAGCTAGAATTCGGTTAGTCTATAGTTGAGATAAATATAAAAATATTCAAGGAATATTTGGATAAATTTTATTTCTTATTTTCTAAATCATGTAAATAAATTATCAATGTATCGGACAAAGCGTTCATAAAGACGGTAGTGGGGGGGAGGATTGTTGGAGGTTAATTAACTAGAGTTTCCATCAAATTTTTCTCCAGATATGCAAGAAACCGTCCTGGAGCCGCCCCGGCATGCAATACGAACTGATCAGTGTTGAGTGAAACCTGAAAATCGACAGAATCGGCTACCATGGCAGCAGAAACTGATGATAATCTGCCAGCATTGATTGAATGGATGGATGATGCGCTACATCACAATTGATGCTGATAGCTTCAAGTGAATCTCATTACAATAGACAATAGTTTAGTTTAGATTATTAATATTGTATAATAAATGCCGTATTAATAAACTTGAATATAGGTTTGTTACTTGTAAATTGGTTCTGAAGTTTTCAATTCACGCTCATAGTTGGATCCGATAATCAAACTAACGCCTTCATAGCTTATCTGTTTTGAAAGAATCGTCTCTGGTCCTGTATAGAGTTCTACATTCAACCTAGAAATGAATATATGAACAATTAAAACATGAATACTGAATAGATTACAATTATTACAGTAGCCTAAATATTGGATAATTCGTAAAATATGGTGATAGCCTACCTCAATACAGCACGATTGTAATTATATTTCAATTCAACAGCTACCCCATCTACTATAGACTTCCACAAGCTTCGCCACGTCAACAAATGAAGAAGTCATTCTATTCTATTCTATAGAATTGCTGGCAAGTTCGCAACGTGAATCTCGCCAGTCTTTCAAGTTTCTGGATGAATCCTCAAGTTCGTAATTTACAATACAAAGATACAAAGATACAATTTCTCCCCTGTTGTTTATTACTCACATTTCGTTCTTCCCTTACCCTCCTTGGTTTTTAGTTTCTTTTCAAGTTTACTAAGTTTCTTTTCATATTTAGTAATTTTCTATCTGTTTTATTTTTCCTTCCACTAAACTAAATATTCTATATTTTATCCTTAAATTTTAAAATATCTAGATTTTTTAAACACTCGGCCTCTGCGCACAGGTTTTTTAACCTTGCGGGGACCTTCGTTATTTTTATTGTATTATTAAATTTTATTCTAATGTAATTCTAATTTCTACGTTTTTATCTTTTGTTATAATAATAATAATATTAATTATTATTATAATTATTATCAAGGCTAAATAAACGATTTGATTTGAAAGAGAAATTATGTTAAGTTTTGAAGTTTTTCTTTAACAAAAATATGGAAAACGAAAAAATGAAATAAAACTTTACTCACTGTGCTCTTGATGATTCGGAAAGACTTGATGACCTCCTGCTTTTAGAACAAAAACACAAATTGGAAACTGTGATCACAATTACAAAAAGCCCAATAATATTATTACACCCCATGTTATTAGAAAATGCGCGAACCATTATCAAAGATAAAGTTGCCTAGCTGGCATAGTGCCAAAAACTGATCAATATTGTACAAGTGTCGTGGCAATTCGACAGCAAATTCTAATAATAGCATCATTATTATTCAAATACATGATCTACCTCCTAGCTGTCAGCATTCCTCTTAACTAACGCCAATGCTTTCCTTTCAACTAATGCTGTCAGTTTCAAGTGAATATCACTACGCTTCCAATACGTGAGTCTATTTTGAAGATAGCATCGATAACATTTTCTTATAGCAATATCATTCAATTCAGAGCAAATAATAGGTAATAGCACAGAAAAGAAAAACAATAAGTTGTTCAGTGCGGTATTCCATGGTAATAGCAGAGAAAACTTCTATAACACGTATGCTGTATTCCATGGTAATAGCTAACATTTAGAACATAAAGTACTTTGTAACTGACTAGAACATGAAACATTGAAAATATTCATATTATACTACTATGCATGATCTGAAACGTTTCTGAAGAAATAGGTCTTTCACCAAAATTCCCAATTTGCTGTCTCTCTTGATTCTCATTTAAAAAAGGAAAAGTATGCTATTATTTTTTCATTTCAATTCATTTAATCCTCTTCAATCTTATTCCACTTTTCAAGTCTTCATCCCAGCCAGCACACCATGTATTATGTATAATACGTATTTTTGGAAGATGTCAAGTATTTTAAATACGTATAGTTTACATATATTATACATTAAAATATTAAAATTAAATACTTGATGATTTTTTTGTAGTTGAGCTTAAATGGCTGTAGATTCATAATATTTGACTGAATTGAAGCAATTTCATGGAAAATTCAAGTTTTCATGGAAATTCAAATTTCATGGCAATTTCAAGTAAATTATTTACATGAAATATACTTTCCAGAACTAGAATTGGCATATTATTTTTGTATATTTACTTACAGTGTAAATTCAAGTATTCAAAAAAAATAACTTAATGGATTCTAGTTGTAGTTGAGCTAAAAGAATTGGGCTACTGACTTTTGTTTGATTAAAAGTGATTTCATGGCATATTTCTCAATAAATTGAATGTATACTGAAAGTAAATCATTTTCATATAATATACTTCTCATAATCGACATATAATTTATGTAAATTCACGTATACAATAGGTACAATAAATTATTTAAAAAGAAAGCTTAATGAATTTTAGTTTTAGTAAGGCTGAAACCGCTGTGTTACTGATTTTTCATTGTTTCATAGCGATTTTATTGCCTATTCCTCAATAAATTGAATGTATTAATACTGAAAGTAAATGATTTCCATGAAAATAATATACTTTCCAGAATTGACATATTATTTATGTATATATTCACGTACAATATACATTCAAGTATTCAAAAGAAGAACTTAATGAATTCTAGTTGTAGTTGAGCTTAAAGAATTGGGCGACTGATTTATGTTTCTTCAAAGGTGATTGATTTCATGGCCTATTTTCTAAGTACATTGGAATCATTTGGTAAAAAATGATTGGAAAATTTGATATTATTGAATTGGAATGCTTCAAAGTACGGTTCAACTGTAAATTATAACTAGTTTTTTTTATTCAATAATAGGGTAATATAATAAAATTGATTTCTTTGAGGTTAAATAGTAGATAGGTCTATATTAATATTGGGAATATATCAATATTGGAAAATCTGATTCCAAAGATCAATGATGATCAGTAATTGAAAGAAAAGGAAACATAACATGGAAGTTAAAACTCTGCACAAAACTCTCAGAGAGTTGAACTCTCAAAAAGAGAGATCAAAACTATCTTTTTTCATAACATGTTACGAAAACATAACCCTTTAATTACAAAGTGTTGTGAGCAGCAATTTTTACAGCTGGTGGGATGTAAATTGTTTTGGAAGTCAGGACATGAAACTATAACTATATAGAATGTAATGTTAAAAGTTATAGTTCTAAGAGTCAGTAGACTCATTGTGTAGATTCACAGAACAAAGAATGTAAGACAGTTGAAGAAGAGAAAGTTGGAAAGGGTGGAAAGGAGTGAGTGAGAGGTAATAGGCAGCGCGAGAGCGAGAGTGAGTGAGTGAGAGGGATTTATATTGAGTTATTGGGAAGAAAGGAATTTGCTCGGACAATGAGCTTGGCAAGAAGGTCCTTGGACAAAGTGAAGTGACTTTTCTATAGCTGTTGTCAAGAGAGAATGATATACAAGAAATACATTCTTCTAACACTCTGCACCTCTCTGCCGGATCACCAGTGCATGGGGAACGTGGTCCAATCACGAAGGTTGTCGTAGACTCAGCAAGCCCGGGAGATTTAAACTCATCTGAATTTTTATTCTGAAAATAAAATCTGTCAATACAGCTTGTACTAATAAAATCAGGCCTATCATTTTGTCGAATCCAATCACAATAAACAATAGAAGTGTCACCATTATAAGTTCAATCATCACACCCAATCATACCTACTTGAAAATGCCTCTAATGATGGTGAAGCATGTGTTCAAATGAAAATACTGTAGCTGGAAGGGAACTCTAATTATTTTTTATTCATTATGAGTACAATCTGTATAGGTACTAAATTTATAGACTATAGGCTACATTTCAAGTGGTATATTTCATCCATTAACTCTCCTATATTTTATACAAGTTAATTAATATTCTTGCGTTTGATAAAGTGGTCTCTTTATAGAATAGGCTATAATCTAGGCTAGCCAACACAGTTGGATCCAAAATTTATTCGCAGTTTCTTTTCGTTTGAATGTAACGCATTCACACCATTCCTGAGTTTTGACACGAATATTGATCATTCTTTTCTCTATATTTTGCATTTTTAGAAAGTGAGAAAGGATAAACTATGGACTAGATCCATGTTTATAATATTTCATTATAGTATTAAAACCAGCTCTATAGCTTTCAAGCGAAGGAGCAACTTGGAAAAAATATTAGAAATCAGTACCTGTTGAAGAGAAGTTAGAATCAATTTTTTAATAGCCTATGTTTGTATTTCTCGTGAGAGTGGGACTGTAATAGCCTATAAGTTTGGCAGATTTCTCATGTAGCACTTTGTCCATTGAACCAATGTTGAATTGAGACACAATATTGAAATTTTATTTGTAAAGAATGTTTCAAATTACACAAACAATCTACCATAGACGCTTCCATAATCTTTTAAATTGCCTTCTACAACTTGCAAGCAGCAATACGATTCTTATTATTCCAGGCAACCAATGCTCAAAAAAGGTATAGAAGAAAAAGTTTGCAACACAATTTTTGACCCCGCAGCTCTTTTAACAATAGTTAGGGGGTAAACATATCAAAAGTCCTCACTCCTACCCCTGCTAGTGAGTGGGGGTGGTTTTATAGAAGTACCATATTTTGTTTTTTGTACATATCTCGGACAATATGTGTCTTTCGGAAATGTTTGTCGAATATAAAATTAAAGCTTATGAATTAGCCTACAAGTTCCATTTGTAACATTTTTCCATATCTCTTCTAGTTTTCTAGGTTTGAGCTCTCGAAGGTGTCACATTTTTAAGAAATCCCTTCCGGATCCGATTTTTTCATATTTCTGGCATTATATCTTTTTAATGATTGATTGAAAAAATCCGTGCTAATCATGAGCTCATAGAGCATTATATTCTCTTCAATTTCATGTATTATTTTAAGCATCTCCCTACGATTGATGCAGCCGTTATAGTGTTGAGTGTAAAATCTTCAGTTTAACAACAATAGATCATTTCACAGGGAAACTTGGAGGGAACGATTGCAACACAATATTTGACTTCGCAGCTTTGTTTGGACTAGTTGGAAGGTAAACATATCAAAAGTCCTCATCCCTACCCCTTGTGCTAAAGGGATGAGGGTGGTTTAAAAGTTGCGTTTTCCATTTCCGGATTTCACCCATGTATCTTGAAAACAATGCATTTTAGCGACATGACTAACTGAACTAAAATGAAGCTAGATGAACTTCCTTGAGTGTGAAATTCTCTGATTGATCAATTTCAGGGCCTCTGACATGACCTAATTATATGATCCTATTATATTAAGCGAGCTATTTCTGTATACGTCTGTTTATATTTTTTTATCTGGCTATTTTTGTAATCTGGTTATCTGGTTATTTATGTTCAACGGATCTCGAAAATGGCTTTAACGATTTTCACGAAATTTGGAACAAGATGTTCGTTGTATACGGTTTTGTCCATAACTACTGTAGAGTTACCTTTGTCAGCTGGTAATCTTACCGTTTGAGTCTGGAGAAACTGGGCATTATTTTAATCTTATATTAAGCAAGCCATTTTATTTTGTATTGTATTATAGAATACAATTTCACCTGCTGAAAAACCTAAGTAAACCAGAGTATACAATAATCACAGGTAAGTGTGAATAGCTAGGAAAAGACAAGTGGTTTGAACAAATATAATAAATATAATCGCTTTTGGTGAAATAATTTGCTTCATGAAACCAATTATTGATAATAACTTGTCTTGTTTACCAAACTTTTAAATTATTTAAGATATAGGAAGTAAAATACAGTATTATGGAACTGGTACCCTACAAGAATGTTACACTTATGTACATTATGATAGGTTCCTTGTTATCATGAAGACGGCTGATAAGTTGGCATAAAAGGAATATGCTTGAAGATTTTACACCTGGAACATCAGAAAGAATTCAACTATTAGCATTAACTAGAAGTGATTCATAGCAAAAGATCCACTAATCCTTTCAAAATCAACAATTAATGATTTTTTATGGAATAGAGATGAAACCTGCTCTTATAGGATAGGAACGCAAACCTTTGTTTTGGAAAAATCTGAATATAAATTACCCCAATATTTTACATAATTTGAGAAAGGAACAGTTTTGGTCATAACTCTTGTTCCTGTCCCAATCATGATTTGTGTATCATCAAATTGTAATGTTACAAATTTTCTCCATATAAAAATCGAATCTCCAATTCAATATTCAGAATCGATAATCAATATCAATGTCTGTATAATCGAGAAATGTACATGACAATTTGTACTTTCCTTGTCCTATTACCATAGGTAAGGAAGGAATTGCTTTCCAAAAAAAATTGAGGTACCCTAATTTCAAGTTTTCTATACATTTCAAGGTCCCCTGAGTCCAAAATCATGATTTGTGTGTGTGTGTGTATGTGCGTGTGCGTGTGCGTGTGCGTGTGCGTGTGCGTGTGCGTGTGCGTGTGCGTGTGCGTGTGCGTGTGCGTGTGCGTGTGCGTGTGCGTGTGCGTGTGCGTGTGCGTGTGCGTGTGTGTGTGTGTGTGTGTGTGTGTGTGTGTGTGTGTGTGTGTGTGTGTGTGTGTGTGTGTGTGTGTGTGTGTGTGTGTGTGTGTGTGTGTGTGTGTGTGTGTGTGTGTGTGTTTATGAGTGTATGTGCGTCTGTGTACACGATATCTCATCTTCTCACACACACACACTCACACACACACACACACACACACACACACACACACACACACACACACACACACACACACACACACACACACACACACACACACACACACACACACACACACACACACACACACACACACACACACACACACACACACACACACACACACACACACACACACACACACACACACACACACACACACACACACACACACACACACACCAAAAATTTTGGACTCAGGGGATCTTGAAACGTATAAAAATTTGGAAATCGGGGTACCTTAATTTTTTTCGGAAAGCAATACTTTCCTTACCTATGGTAATAGGGCAAGGAAAATGAAACTAAGAGTAGCTTCTACTTACATTTTACCACAATTGAATTGTTTCAATATGCCGTATTTAAGAGACTATAAAAAAACAGATTATTGAAATAATTGTTATATTAAAGATAAAACTACGAAAAATTAAGAAACTTATGAAAATTAGAACCGTTTATTTTATAAATATCGAACATAGTTCTCTAGCAAAATTCCTCCAGGAACTGGATAGACTCATGTCTATTATCTACTACGATCATGTGAGGAAAACATTATGCTGTTTTAATATTATTAATAAATTGGAAGAGTCTTGAAATGAAATGAGATTAATATTGAAAATGATGATGATGTTGAATTGAATATTAGTATACCTTCTCACAAATGCCATTCCAACGGGAAAATTGTAGGTACCATCGTCATCATCTTGTTCAGCACAATCCGTACTCAGTTTCATTTCATTGGCCCAAGCTATCAGGCCTCTCTCTTCTGGTGTACCTGTTGTAAAAAATGTGAATAAATAAAAGAGAAAGTTGTCTTTATCATAGGCCTACTAATAAAATATAAATCTTACAAAGAATAAAATTTAATTATCTAAACAAATTTAATAATTATTATTAAATATTACAATAGATTGACCAGAGGTCGGTCGACTTTAGTTACTGTCTCTTATCGCTTTATCTACTTGTTGTTGAAACGTCTGTTCGTGTTAAAATTCTAACCTATTTGTGACGGTTTGTTTTGTCGTGAAAGTTATAATTATTACTGGTGATTTACTGAAAGTTCAAACGAATGCAAAATACGGTTGATAAATATTTTGCATCATATTTATTGCATCATAAATATTTTGCATCACTGTTCTCAGTTCGCCGGACGGTGAGAAGCAGGAGAAAAAACATGCTATAGTTTCCTCGTCAGGTGTTAATTCATCATCGAGTGCTCTTCCACACATGGATCAACAATTAGAAAACATGGAATCTGTACTTAGCAAGTTGCTTGATGAGAAACTGAGTTCGTTGGCTACAAAATCAGATTTAAAGGGCATAATGCAGTGCTTCGAGGAGCTCAACGCAGAAAACAAAAAGATCAAGGACGAACTGCGATCGCTAAAAGAAGTTAATAATAAACTGATAAGGAGGCTGAATATCTTAGAGGATCGGTCCAGACGAAATAACTTGATTTTTAAGGGACTCACGTACATTAAAAATGATGTACGTTGCGATGCTGTGATTAAGGATTTTTGTACAAAGGTTTTGAAGTGTGATAAAGATATAGGTGTGAATCGCACACATCCTAGGTGTGAAGAAGGATGGTGCTCCTATAATAGCTCACATACCAGTGGATAGGGACTTGGACTGCATCTTGAAAAACACATATAGGCTGAAAGGTTCAAGTTTTGTCGTTCGAAACTCGCCGTACACGTGCAATACTCTTCGAATGCAAAAAATAGCTGTCCCGATCAGTAGAAGGAATAAAAGTGAATGTCAACGTGGATAGACTTTTCATAGACGGACAAGTGTTCACTTATTCGGACGAGTACGGATTGAAGGCAGGAAAACAAGATGGACTAACTAAAATAAAAGAGATGTTTCATTTGGACTTTGAAAAGTGTTTCAAGAAAATTGTGGATGGAGGGAGAGCGTCAGGAGTGCATCGAGACGGAACTGACACGGACATTGTATCTAATAAATAGGAAAGTGTTGTCTGCCAGGGTTTTGAGAACAGTTTTAGATCTGTGCGAAAGACATGATCTGGTAATAGTAAATGGTAGAACAGAGAGTGACGTCAAAGGGGAATTAACATTTGTTAACAGCATGGGAGCATCTGTGATCGATCTTTGTTGTGTAACTGGGAAAATGTTAAACCTAATAGATGACTTCAAAGTAGACTCAGTTATATTTTCAGATCATTTTCCCATCGAACCACAAATTAACAAATTACCAGTTCTGAGTTGCAAGAGGGTGAAGCTTATCTGCCTCTTCTACCTAGATACAGGTGGATAGAGGGTGAAAAAGGAATTTATAAAAGACGTGAGAGAAGGAAATTACAGGATTTAGTAATTGATGTTAATAACTCTGAAGCTGGGACCGCGCAAGTTTTGAACGTGATAAAGGGAGATTAAATGGAATGCATCATAGAAGTGGAATGAAGCGCGAATTGAAACAAGTGTGATAAGACTGGGAGTGTGAAAGAGCACGAGTACGTCGTTTTAAGAATATTGAATTATTCAGGAGAAACAATGCTTGTTGTGTTAAAAATGTGTATCTACAGGCCAAGAATGAATAGAAGAATTTGTGCCGAAATAAGAAAAAGAGGTATTATCAGGATATGTGCAATAAATTAGTGAACATTAGAGACTCCAAAATATTTTGGGATACAGTAAAAATGTATAAAAGCAACAAACGAGTAATAAATAGAATAATAAGTGCAGAGGACTGGATTGAACATTTTAAGAATCTTTTCACCCAAAATAAATCTGCAATTTCAATAGATTATGCAATTCCGTTTAAAGAGAAGATATGTTGGATGGTTTAATAGAAATATCAGAGATTGAGAGTGCGCTTAGAAGATTAAAAGATAACAAGGCACCGGGTGCAGATGGTATCAATTGAGTTTTTCAAAAATATGCCAGTTGAATTAATAGATAAAGTGCGCTGTTTATTTGATCACGTTTTGCGGAATGCAGATGTACCATCCAACTTTACAGAGGCAGAAATATTCCCGATCAATAAAAAAGGTGACACGTCAAATGTACAAAATTTGTTAATGCTTTTTCGAAATGGTTTGCAACAATTTTACTGGCAAGACTCGAAAAGTGGGTGCATATGAATGATGTTCTGTGTGAATACCAGGCTGGTTTCAGGAACGGGTACTCCACTATAGATAATGTATTTAATCTCTCGTGTATCATTAGCTTAAAATTGCAAAGGAAAGGTGGTAAAGTTTACTGTTTCTTTGTAGATTTGAGAGCCGCATTCGATAAAGTTGATAGAAATGCACTCATCCATAGACTGTACGATTTAGGGCTATCCAATCAGTTCATCAAAATCATCCACCAATTGTACAAGTCTACCAAAGCTAGCGTATGACCAGCTAGGTACGAAGATGACCAGCTATTTTGAGACATTAAGCGGCTTAAAGCAAGGATGTATCTTATCAACAATTCTATTTTCTCTGTTTGTGAATGATTTATATGAAAACATGTTTGAGGGAGTTTGGATGGATGAACTTAATGTGAAGGCCTTACTATACGCCGACGACCTTGTCTTGTTTGCCACAACGCCAAAAGCTTTACAACGCATGATAGATAATTTGAGCGAATACTGCGACAGATGGGGGTTGGAGATCAATACTGATAAGTCTAGGATTATGGTTTTCAGGAGAGGAGGTCGCTTGGCTAGCTATGAGAAATGGTTTTTGAATGAGAATAGAATTGAAGTGGTTATAATAGGTATAAGTTACTTGGGCGTTGTGCTCACGCCGAAGATGTCATTTGCTGAGCATGTGAAAGAACGCGTATCTGTGGCTAAGTTTGCAATTAATGGGGTCTGGAGAAGTTTCATAGCAAAAAATGAAATTGGAATAGAAGCGAAATGGAAGGTGTATGAAGCAGTAATGAAGGCGGTGGCGGTCTATGGAGCACAAGTATGGGGATACAAGTATTGCGACATACTCGAATCATTACCTAGATTTTTCGTTAAGAAGATGTTATTATTGCCAAGATCCACACCCAACTATATATTGCAGTTGGAGCTCGACATGGAACCAGCATCTCTAAATGTTTTAAGAATGCATGTTGAATATACGTTCAAGGCATTGATTATGGTACGAAATAGATTGCCTAGAAAGCTAGCGGGGAAAATAATACAGAATAGGACATCTTGGTTTAAGGAATGGATACGTTGGGATGAGAAATATGGATGTAGGTTGGCGGGACGTGCAATAGACAGGAATGAATGGAAACGAGAGCTCGAATAATTGTTGTGTGACAGAATGAAAGAGGAAAATGGTATGTCTAGCTTACAAAGAGCAACTTCTGCGCAATTTCATAGCCTATATATCCTACTGGACAAGGAAAAAGGAAGAAACTATCTGAAACTGAACTTTGATAAAAAGACGATGGGCTGCATACTCAAGGCACGTGGCGCGCTGCTAAATTTGAACTTTGGTAGTGGGAGGGAAGAGGCACAATGGCAATGCTCTATGTGTAATTTGAGACAGAGAGAGGACATAAAGCATTTCCTAGGGGTTTGTCCAGTTCTAGTGGGGGTACGGAAAATGTATCTGGGCAAAAACATACTAACAGATTCGGAGATGATAGAATAGTTAAATGGAAAAGATTGGAGTATGCTAGCGCGGTATGTGGAAAGGGCAGCTTCTGTTAGAAATGAGTTAATTAGAGAGTTCAATTATTAAAATATGTAGTCGTGGAGCAAGTAGTATTATATTTATTCACTTGTATTTATTTTTCGGTTTCAAGTAAGTTATGATTTTTCTGAAAAGGTTAATAGATTATTTTTATTCTGTTTAATCATTTAATTGCATGTGTGTGAACTTTTGCATTATTTTGAAATTTTTAGTAGATGGAAATGAAATGTATACAGTATAATTATGAAATGATAGCATGATACCGACTCCTTGCAGACAACCTTTCGGGTTATGTCAAAACTTTTGTCTTGTTTTACATTTCTGATATACATTCTCTTGTAGTGTATGGTTTTTTGTTCTATTATGTAAATAAAGGCATTTTCAATTCAATTCAACTAGATTGTCAATAATAAAGCTTCTTAACAATAAATTATTACTGTAGTGCACTTGACAATATGCGTTTGAAAATGTTATATAGAAATTTAAAAGCCCTACCAATACGAACTATGTGCTATTGTAGGTATTCATTAGTTTCGAATAAATTGGAATGTCATGTCAACCAATAGCAAAGTATAGCTCAAAACAAAAAACTCCTTATCCGAAGAGACTTATTACATCAACAAGGAATAAAGCTATAACTGAATGAGATTGAAAATTTTGAAATGAGAGAATCGAGTTCTCAACAGATAAAAAACAGAAATGTTTTCTTCAATTGATTAAACATTTATCAACTAAAAGTTGTGAAAAACTATAGATTCAACGATATTATTTTTTTAATAACTAAAAATTTATATGTCTATTACCAAGAGGAAGTTGATTTAGTTATTTATCCATTAGTACAAAATTATTTACCATATATTGAAAGAGGAAAAACAGGCGAACCCTGTAATAGTCCTCTCCTAAAATTTGGATTAATATCAGTTCGAAATAAGGTGAAGTCACTTTCTACTTTTCACTCCACATCACAGTTTTCAGTCCAAAAATATTTCTACTTGAAATTTGGAATTTGGAACGATTAAATATACAATAATAATGGAATGCCACAACAAAAACTCATATTACATGTACTAAATATTGAATTAACTAGGGAATTTGTACCATATAAATACACTCGATTCGACGATAATGATCTGTCTGTTATCCATTTATTTACTTTGACAATAAATACAATGCAGAACGATCAAACAGGAATTCCCAAAACTGGTCGTCTTCTTCTTCTTCCTTTTACGGGTTAGGCATTATTGCCTGTTCCGAACCTCTGTGCCTCTAAAATCAACCCATCTCTTCCTGGGACGTCCGCGATCTATTCTTCCAAATGGCTGATACAATAGGGCTTGTTTGGAGATCCGGTCATTACTCATCCTATTAACATGCTCCAGCTAGTTACCCCGTTCCTATTAATTCTATTTCTTACAGCAAAGATGTTGAGCTGAGTTCGTATATCTGTGTTCCTGTAGCGATCTTCTCTGCTACATCCATATGTTCTTCGAAGGAATCTCATCTCTGATACTTGCAACCTGCTCACATCACGCTTGGAATGTACCCTTGTTTCGCTTCCATACAATAGTGTAGGTGCCGAAATCGTTCTGTAAAACTTAGTCCTTGTATCCTTGGATGTACTTAAAACTGGTTCAATCTCTAATTTAAAATAAGAAGTCCACTGGTAAAGTAATGTCCATGTTTTGCCTCAAAGATAATTCTGTGTTCAAGATATCTGAAAGTTCACTTGAATTCAACGACGAAAATTACAATTCACCAAATTTCGGCTACTGAGGAATTTAACGCATCATATGGCCAGAAAATTGTTTTCAAACCTTTGAGCTACAATCCAACCCAATAGACTACCTATTTTAAATAAGAATGAAGCATTCATACTTTACCGGGTATTAGATTATCGAGCAGACAACCGATCGCTCCGCCGACAAGAATGCTTGTACTGAGCAGAACAGTGACTATGCTATCCAGCACTTCGGTCCCCGTTTGTATCACACCAGGATGCGCAACCATCCATTTTGGTAGCACCTGCAAATTGCAACGTTTGATTAGAAAATAATTCAAATTTTATATCAACATAATATTATTCCATTGACAATCACAAATCATTATTACAATATAATATGATTGGGAGAAGACAACATGCTTAGCCCAAAACTGTTTTTCTCTTAAATTTTGATGGATAAAAGTTTTGAAAAAAGAATGAGGTTATGATTATAGGCCACAAATTATGTTAATATTTTATAAATTGACTGGATTGAGTAGTATGTCAAATGCATTGAATGTGCAAATCTTAAATAATATTAGTATGGCTTTTATTGGTGGGGAGTCCCTGATGAAAGTTCTACCTCAATTTAACACAGTTTAACGTGCCCATCCGATCACACGGGAGTGAATTGGCTAAAAACTTTCGCTCATATACGGGCTTGAATCCGGGAACTCTAGGTATGTTTCAATAATCTCGATAGAACGTTATTGTGTACTAGCAGGTAACCCGTGCTCCGCAAGGGTCTAATAAAAAACTTGACCTACTGAAATCTTCAAGAATTCAAAATAGCCCTATAACCATCTTCGATAAATTGAGAATCTATTTGCAAAATTTCATGTTAATCAGTCCTTAGTTCAGACGTGATGATGCGTCATTCCTGAATTTCCTATCCCGTACGTCAATTGCTTGCTTTATTATATTATAGATTACAAAAGCGATGAAAGAATCGAGTGGAAGAATATTTTCTCTCCAAAAGTTTCATAACATCATGTCAGGCTAAGAAGATAATTGTATTCTTATAGAATTTATCAATTTTTATTGAATAAATCGATTTTATACTTTTCCAGAGTCATACATACCAAAGAGAAAAACATTGAGAATCCAATTATGTACAAGTTCCTTGAAGAGTTCAAATCAACATACTGTAAAGCCGATAACCCTGAAAAAAATGTTTTCATTAACTAAAAGGTGGATTAAGCCTGCCTAGTCATTAACAATAAGACAACAGTTTTAATCTCACTAATGGCACCTAATGATGCAATAAGACAACTCTTAAGTTCAATAGTTTGATTCAAACAGCCCACATTTTCATTATGAACTGTTTAAGCGAGAATTCATCATCTTAAATATTACATCTGTTCGAGTCCAATATTTATAGTTATTAATGAGTTCAGAGTTTGAAATATCTCATGTCACTGAAATATTCTGAATGAGTAATCTAACTAGCATATTACTTCAGTTTTTTCTTTTAATAGGCTTTGAAAGAAATTCTATATTAAAAAAAAGGCTAACGCTTCTATACAAGAGCTCATATTCATCTTGAACGAGAAATGATAAGGGATCAAATTTAAACACTCGAAAGATTTAATTTTTGAGTATTTGGATTCAGAATAGCTCCAACTTATTTGACTTTTCAAACGATTTATTTCCGTCGAAAAACAGATAGATATATTGCCATCGATAATATAGATCTAACATTAGATCTATTTCCAATTTTATATTATTCACTTTCACTCTTATGTTATTGATTTTTTTCATGATTCTTAAGTTTTGATACCCTCTAACAGCCATAGGAAACAGTAGTTGGCAATGTATTT
Organism: Nilaparvata lugens; assembly: GCF_014356525.2. NCBI lineage: Eukaryota > Metazoa > Arthropoda > Insecta > Hemiptera > Delphacidae > Nilaparvata > Nilaparvata lugens. Next base: position 94,118,645 of record NC_052506.1, on the reverse strand, counting down.
CCCCAACTTTCTTTCTTTTCAGCACACCCCACTAAGAAGCCTGTTTTTTGAATTTTTATAAGAAATTTGTATTTTGATTTATTTTGTATATTTAGTGTTGAACTGGATAAAATTATTGATTGATTTCATTGTGAAAAACTCTAGGCAGTTTTAAAAAAGATAACAACTTACCAAAAGCAGTTATCATTCCAAACATCACACAAAATATGCCTCCGACAACTGGCTCTGGTATTATTATGAAAACAGCACCAAATTTGTTGATAACTCCTTGCAGTAGCATCAAAACACACGCATATTGGATAACACGCCTACTGCCAACCTGTCAAAAATACAAGATTCGAATAAAACATTGTACATTAAACATTATGACATCATTACATAGGAGAGCTCATTCACTTCCCTACTTCCAGGCCTTGGATATATTGCCTTTAAGGCATTTATATATTTCCAGGGTCTTGAGAATATTATTTTTAAAAAGTGGTCAGATAACAGGGAATGCCTTAGTTTTCTCAAACAGATTGAGAGACAGAAATTTGGTTGTTCTTGCAAACCCTTCATGTGAAGCATTCAAATGGTTTTACGATTACAGTGCTCCAAATTTCTTTCATAAGTTACCTCTACATATTACATCCACAGGCTCACTTGTGACATTTTTTAAGAAATTGAAGCACTTTCTATTCGATTTTGATTTTGATGAGATTGAGGAGTTTTTTTTCACATGAATTCTTTTTTACATTCTTTTGGGCATTTCTACTATTGCTTTTTACGGTTTAAACAATTTTTCTGTCCCAGGATTTTTTATTAATGTACTCATGAATATATTAATACTTTAGTTCATTTATCAATATAAATGAATATAAATATATTCTCGAATTCTTCTTAATTTATTTTCCCAGATTTTTATTATACTTTTTGGTTTCTACAAAATAATAACTTCCATAATGTTCACTCCTTTCATTTCGTTTTCTGTAAATAGACAAAGAGTTTCTGTCGAAATTTTTTTTGAGGCTTCTGTCTCTTGCAAAGGTCAAAATAGTTTAATTTTCAGAGTAGGTAACTTCAACTCAGCTAATAGCTTATGAATTACTTTAGTCATAACTCTGACGTTATATAATGTTTTTGTTAGTTTTTAATTATTTTCATTTATATAAATAGAATTAGAAGATAATATTTTAGTTTATTATTTTTTCAAAATTATTGTACTGATTTGTTGAGTTTATTCATTTTTTTGTAAATTGTCAGTGTTATGAATAAATTTCAATATTACAAATATAGCATTAAATTTCTTCTGAGTTTTCATACAGCTTGAACAGTTGATCAATAGTTGAACATATCAAGGTACAATGATAATAATAGTCTAGAGCCTTGAAACGCGTTAGGAATTTTGAAAAAAGTAGTAACAGATGGAGATTGATGAGAAACTATAACTTGCATAACTAGCACCAACTCGCAGTGGTTATTGTCGTTCAGATTTTGGTATAGAATTCATAGGTATTAATTAAATTATTCATCTCAATATAGTCTTCCATCAATTTACATATTATAAACTATAAACTTTGGTTTTTCGTTTAGTAATAATAAAAAGTAGTAAGTTATGCTGTAAACATTTTTCTAGGTGATGACGACATGAGTATCCAGTTGTGCGTGGATAACGTGGGAATGATCTAAAATTCATGCGCATGGTGAGATTTGAACCCAAGACTGTTCCGGTATCAGTCTATCAAAGGTTGATAATACCTTATCTGACTGAGCCATCGCAGTATTATTGACGTTCAGCTTTTGGTGTAGAATTCATAGGTATCAATTCAATTATCCTATACTATTAAACGAGCAATTCCTGTTTATATGTTTTTTTTATCTGTATGTGACCGGATCTCGAAAACGGCTCGAGAGACTCTCACGAAATTTGGAAGAAAGTAGGTTTATGATATAAAAATTCGATTGCACTAGGTCTCAACCATGAGATAACTCGTTAAAGGACATTAAAAGGATAAATACGTCCTTGGAAAAGCAGCTGGAAATTTTGTCATCTGTTGATGATGGAAGTGAGTGAGCGAGTGCATGTGTGTGGAACTGAGACAAAATTATGACTCAGCTATTGAACTTTTGTAATCATTCAATCAGTGCCGGTTGTACAAGAGCCGGTTAAATTTTAATCCTGATTAATTCCAGTAGAACCAATCTGATAAGCTATCTTTTTGAAATGGTCTTCTCTGATTTGGATTAAAATTTAACATGCTTTTGTGAGAGAAATGTTTGCATTCCTCTGGGGAAATAATCTCAATCCACTGTGATTAGATAGAACCTTTCTGTATGAACTTTAAATATATTATAATTTCTTCTTTCGTAATAAATTTTATATGCTTTTGTACTCCAAAGCGGAGCTCGGTGCCCCGATATTTATTATTCATCTCAATATAGTCTTCCATCAATTTACATATCAAAATATGAAAAATGTATAATTTTACCTTTGTTACACCAATGGCTCCAACATTTTCTCCGAATGTATTAGTTCCGTTTCCGCTTCCCCAAAGTCCCGCCAAAACTGTGCCCAGGCCCTCAGTTCCAATGCCTCTATTAATCGCATGCACGGGTGGCGGAGGGGCACCTTGAAAAATACAATCGTTCAAAATATAGAATTGAAATAGTATCTTTGAAAAATATTTGACAATAATAAATAAACTTGGACAGCCATAACACTGAAAGTTTTATTGCTAATCGTTGTTGAATCGAAAATGAATGAAATTGAATGAGAATACACTCTTATTAAGTTGAGTTGGGGCTCAACTCAAGAAAATTGGGCTGGAAGAATGGGGTTCAATTCAACTTTGAGAAAATCTTAACGCAAAGTGGTGGAACAATAATAAAGGCATATTAATCAATAAAAAGAGAATTCCGATAGAGTTTATTAGTCAACTATGTCATGATATTGGATATGTATTTATCCAAGTGAGTATTCAAACCAAATAATTGGAAAACAATAGATTATTTAGGACAGCAAATAAATGACTGGAAATAAATAAATTAATGACTGGAGTGCAAATAGAATACTCATTTATTTTATTTATTTATTATTTTACTTGAAATACGAGAAAAGTTAATAAATTAGAAACAGAAAGATTGGACATAAAATACACTGAGATGAGAATGAATTATCACTTACCACACATTCTGGCTACCGTTGGATAGTAGCTTATAGACTCAACAGTGCATGCCAAAACTCCAGCTAACATTCCAAGCACACCAGATGCGCTCACAGTTGGCATTCCCCATTGTCCTGTTACAAACCAAACACACTTTTATCAACAACTATTCAAGTAAAAATCGAGAAATTCATGAAGAACAAATCATTTTTTAATCATTCCACGACTGGGGTTACTTGTTGTCTCCATAAATAGATAAATAAATAAAATCACAAGTTATTAATATAATATCGTAAATGTAAATGATAGATTAATATTAAATTCAACAATTAAGTAAATTATATTAAATCAACAATCGAAGAGTCTATAAAAATCTATGAAAATATGATCATTATTGCTACATATCATCCTTATTGAAGAGTTTGACAAATTTACGACAGAGCTTAAGCTGTGGCTCAAGCCCGACATGGCAGAAAAAACTGGTGTGCCTTACATTTTGAGTGCTTGCTACCACGTATATCTTAAACAAATACATTGGATTGAATATATAATATTGAATCAAGTATACGACATCAAACTCACTTTATCACTCACCTGGATAAGGCACACGAAACCATGAAGAGTCTTCAATAATCGATATTTTGACATCAGTTCTTGCTGGATGACCCTTAGGGAAAATATCGTAATAGGTTAATAAGCCGCTAACACCCCACATTATCAATATGGTCAGTAGCACCTGCAAAATTCAATACTGACTAATCAAAATCAATATTGATGGATAATAAGATATTTGTCAATTCATGCCTTTTATACATATTTATTAACTCATATTATTGTATGCTATTGTCCTTGAACATATTAAAAAACTAATACTAGTAACATAACAAATGTTGACCTCAATGTTTCTACGGATTTGAAAGCCGCCTTTTGCTCTATTAAACAGTATTGCAAGTGAACAAAGAATTCTAACAATAATTGGAAAAATATTATATCTTTTAAGTCAATTCAATTTATTCACAAGAAAACTACATTTAGATCAAGGCCAAAATATCGTAAAAATTCTTGGAAAAGGTTGATAGAATGGTAGAGTGTGTGGACTTCAAAGTGGTGAATAATGCTAGTGGTGTAATAATAATATTTGTAAGAATTAATAGTGGTAATAATAATTCAAGATATTCAGTATACCGTAAGCTACTTACCGGAAACAGTTTGAAGAGATTAAACCAGGTTATGTGGAATCCAATTCCTTTCTTGTATTTGACTCCAGGTACTTTCACATTAGTTAAACACTGCGAGAATACTGTTAGCATAATAATTGTGCTGTAATAAAAAAAGAGATATTTCATTACAGCAGAAATTCTTATGAATAACTGTGAAATTGAAGATTTATAATAGCAGTTAATACAACAGTTTTATAGTAAAGGTCTTTAAAGCACGAGTTAGATGTAAAGTTTCAGTTAATAAGACGAAATGAAATCTTGACATACTGAAAACTTGATAAAATGAGATCTTGACTAATTGCAAATTCAGATTGAAAAAGTCAAACTGAATACTTGATTTAGTGAAAACTTAATAAACTGGAACCTGCTGCCAGCATCAGAAACCGTGTTTTAATGTTGATGCCACCAGCATCAAAAACCGTGTGTTATAATGTTCAAGTCGTTGCATGAAGTCCCCATTATAGTATAGTTTTGAAAATCCATTGCGAAAATATCCCTGTTATGGGCGCGATTTGATTGTGATGTTTACATTATAACATGGTCATAGATAAACGAATTTTTAAATCCTTAGTGGAGTTTAGATTATGATAAAGAATTTCAAGTTTACGCATAAAAACATATACTTAACAGCATGGTGCACAGCATTAGAAAGTCGAGGGTTAAAAGATAAATAAAGTACTTAATGAAAACATGTACAGTAATGTAATACCACATAAAGGCTAGCCTACATATTTCATCAGATATCAACCAACCAATTCCAATTTTAACCAAATGAGATTGAACCCATATTTAACTGCAGTGAGACAGTTACCGTTTCATCGTTCAGTGTTTCCCCCACCTATGAAATGAAGTTAGCCGAATCAAGTTAGTAGAATCAAGACAGTTGCACCAAGTAAGATCAATCTTAAGATCAATCCAGAATGAAGATAGTTGTTATTATGATCGGTCGGTTCGACCCGGCATGTGATATTATTCTATTAATTGAACCAAGTAACCAAGTAAAGAAGCAAATGAACCACAACTAGCATAAATATTGTAATATTATTTAGTATAGGCAGGCCTACGTACCATACAGAAATGCCCCAGTGCTGGGAAGCGGCTTCAGCTGCATTCTCGAATAACGAGAGACCTACCAGCGAAACGGTTGGCACTATCGTCAACGGTGTCACGAACTTCAAAAGTAAACCCATAACACCTGCAAATGATTTTGACGATTAACTCACTTTTTGGAGATGTTCTTAATTAATCATATTATGAATAATTAATTTTATTTCCACCACAAAACCAATAAGAATTTCACAAACACTTTTAGGGAATAAACTGACCAATACATCAAGAAAGGGTGTAATTAAGCTATTCAACCCTTGGTAATTTGACTTTGAAGTACTAAAAGTACACTTTTTAAAGAAATGAGATCTACACTTTGGTAAAACCACTTTGGTCCTACTTCCGTTTGTTTGAAGTAGTGTTTGAATCAAATTTTCATTTTTGACTTTTAATAAATGTTTTACTTCAGAGTCTTCCGACTCAACATCTGACACTTCACCACCCATCTCTTGAGTAGATGATGAGGATGCCCTACATACCACGCATATCCACTTGTTTCGCTTAACAATCGACATACAATTATAAGATGTCTCCGACAAACCCGAACATGAATAATGGAAACCTCCATCACAGGCCAAACAAGTGACGAAAGAACCGTTCTTGGGTAGTTACACTGTTTACACTTCACAGTTTATATAATAATAATAATTGTACAGGTTGAACCGATTAAAAACTTGAGAGCGTTCATAGAATATAATATGAATGTTCACTAGTTAACAGTACTGCACTGACACTACAAGTACCGACCGACTGGCGCCAGCCGAAGCATCAACAGAGCTGCATAAAGCACGTCTACTCGGCTCGAGTGCTGAGCCAAAACTGAGGAGAAGAGAAGGAGGAAGAAGTCAATGGAGGTTTCAGTGTACAACATAAGATTATTGACCAACAATGATAAGATTTTTGTAGAAACATATTTAGACATGGATTACAGACCGAAAAATCCGATGAAGACCTGGACAAGTGCTGACACGGCTATGGCACCAGACAGCTCCCGCATCCTCACCTGCCACAACTCGGTGCGGTTCTCGAAGCTCATCGCCTCCAACACGGCCGGAGCCGGGCACTGCCAGCGCGGCAAATTCAAAATCGCCAACGTCGGAACCAGAAACGATATCGTGCCACCCTGTACTATTGGCAACCTGAAAATGTAAATTATTGCTTTATACTAAACAATGAACCCATTATTTACTATGTTTTTTTGTAAATTTTCCTGTAAATTATGTAATACCATAGAATAAAACAATCATATAAAAGTTTTCTCTGGTAATACGTGAAATAGATGACCCTGGGAGTAAACGTGAGTACTTGTAGAGGTAAGTAAAAATAAAACACCCCCAAATCACCAGATGAAAAAGTGGATTCTTATTTGCATCCAATTTGTATTACTTATCAGGGTTCAATTAGTCTAGTTAGAGCGATTAAGTGAATCCACATTACTGAAGTAGGTCTATAGTTTAATTTTAATGAAGGTTTAGCAAAAATAAAAACAATATTCATCAACATTTCAAAACAAAGCATACACACTTGTGAACAAGTTTCAAAGGTTACTCATATTGAAGAAATTGAGTAAGCAATCAAGTAAATTCAATTTCACAATAAGTAGTGTTATGGAATTCACACATGTTCGTGAGTGGTATGAAGGAGGAACAGAGATACAAATGAGATGGAGACAGAGTGATGAGAGCTGGGCCCTGCAGAGCCGGAAATGCCGCCGGAATGGGGCAGCAGGGTGGCTGATGATTGACAGGTCCCTATTTTCTATGGGACTGTCACCTTTTTTGTTTACATCTCTAGGGTCTTCTAGAAAGTACTGACTACTTCTGGTTTGTTTATTGTGTGGATAATAGGGAAGAAGCCTCCACCCTTCTTGATTGTTCTAGAATAAAAACGTTAGGGTATAATAGAGGGATCGCTCGCCTAGTCAGTGATAAACAAGTTAGTGATATGCGAGACGTTCAGTGGTAAAGGAACTGTCAGCCGTACCCAAAGCCTGGCAGTTCCTAGTGATAAATGTTTAGTGAAGTGATAATATTGTATAGTAACAGCATTGTAATTGTTATCTAGTGTAGTTTAGTGATAATAATTATTATCATTGTCGTGACAGTTGTATCAAGATACGTGATACAGGACGGTGATACGGATACGCAAGCACGTGATACGGATCGGTGGTAAAGATAGGTGATACGCGAACTGTGATACAGAGTCCTGGTATAAGATACAGACAGTGACAGTGTTACATACTGTGTTGATGAACTGTAAATATTAGAGAACTGTGTTATAAGTGATTAATCTTTATATCGGTCATTCGAATACTTGTTAGTTGAGTAAATAATTGCCTGTAGTAGAGTTGATTATCTGTTATTTCGTGAGTCAATCGTTTCATCTATTTAGTTAAGAGTAAAATAAAGTGCAATTGTAACTGCAAGTGTTGTCAGCTCATTCTAGAGTTCTAAAACCCACAAGAACTAGGTTTTATAGAGTGGAAATCCGTAACAATATATAAATTGAATTTATAGAAGGGTAACCTTTATCAGCATAAAAAACAAAGGATTATCCAACCCAAGAAACCTTTTTTAATATGTACGGTATTTATTCAGGTTTAAATTGAAGCGGTTTGAGAAATAGCGGCTCCAAATTACAAAAAGGAGGTAAGTCAATTTCTAGAAGGGCTTCCTAATTGAGATTTCACTATTATTGTTCTTCACCTATTAATAATTAAGAACGAAATCAACATACTAAGTATTAATTGAGTAATTATACAGAGTGTTTACGAACTCCCTTCCAATACTCTAGGGCATTGTTCCTGGGTAAAAAACATATCTAAATTGTCCGGAAGTCTTCAGTTACTCACACAGCGGCCATTTAGCTTTTTTCACTTATTGTTTTATAAATAAAGGTTAAACACACGAAATTGAAACTTTGCACAATCATTTATAACAACTAGACAAAGCTACAAAAATGTTATGATGAATTCACAAATTCATAAAACAAAATGGCGACCATAAAAAATTTTGTTTCTTAAATAACTCAGAAACCGATGATTTTACATAAACTTTACAAGAATACCTTTTTTTAGTAAATTTAATTGCCTATCGATTGGTACCAGATATTTTAAGATTGTATCAATACTAACTGAGATATGACAGCTTTAGTGGTTAGTGACCCACCTTTAGAGGGACATGTAACGTTATTTCATTGTTTGAAATAATCTAAAATCGCTCACTATTAACATGCAATGCAAATAGAGATTGTTGCATCATTGAGGCGACTCTATTAGCATGCCTTGGTTTGTACTGCAACAAACTTTCAGTGGTCACCTATCACTAAGGCTGCCATATCTCAGTTAATATTGGTCCAATCTTGAAACATCTGGTACCAATCGATAGGTGATTGAATTTACTTAAAAAAGGTATTCTTGTAATTTTTTGTAAAACCAACGATTTCTGAGTTATTTGAGAAACAAATAAAGTGATTTTAAATGGCAGCCATTTTGTTTTATGAATTTTAAAAATTATCATAATCTCTTTGTAGCTTTGTCTAGCTGTTATAAATGATTGTGCAAAGTTTCAATTTCGTATGTTTAACCATAATTTATGAAAAAAATAAGTTAAAAAAGCAAAATGGCCGCTGTGTGAGTAACTGAAGACTTCCGGACAATTTAGATATAGCCTATTTATCACCCAGGAACAATGTCCTAGACTCCTAGAGTATTGGAAGGGAGTTCGTAAACACCCTGTATAATATAACAATAATTAATAATTAAGTGATTCAAGTATTAATTGAATATTTAAAGCATCATCACTTACCTACAGCCAAATGTGACTTGGAAGAAAGTGACTATGCCAGTCACAAAAATCATGGTGGATATGATGTGCCCCCTGGCCGGATCATCTTCAGCCATGCACAGGGCAGGAGTCAAAATGAACGGAATCGAGACGATTGCTCCTATCATTGTCAAGTAATGCTGCAACAAAAAAACCAAGTTCATAAAACTAAAAAAAATCCGCTATTGTATAAATAAACGTCTTTAATGTATGATAAAAGTTGTCAACTATCTCTCTAGATAATGTTTGATTGTCAAGAAACTGCGTTGAGGCATCAGCGTGTGAATGGCAGGAATATGGCCAAATATAGGCTTCCTGTCATCAGTAGACTGACGAATTTACTCAGCCCTACCATAGCTTCTTCTCTTTAAATTAAATGATGAGGGCAATACCACTGAGTACGTAGAGATAGTTAATGGGATTTACACCGAATCCTGCAACTTTTATTGAGGACGATATCCACTGTCTTTTCAAAGGGATGAACGGCTTTTAACATATATGAATAAGTTTTTGTTAATAAATAAAGCTATCTGAAAATTTAATAATCAAAGTTTCGTTAAAACATTATTTTATTACTCACGACACGTTTCGACAAATTAGAGCCATTTTCAATTCAATTGACTCACTTGAAAATGGTATTAATATGTCGAAACATGTAGTGAATAATAAAATAATGTTTTATGAAAAGGATACTTTGATTTTTCAATTTTAAGATAAATACGAGTAGACATCACCAAAAAGTTAATGAATAAACTACTATGAATTACGTTGAATGCAATAAATACATAATACATAAATAAAAAATATAATAAGCTAATTGCAGAAAGATTCATGTGCTTAGGACAGAAGGATAAAGAGACGTAGATTTTTTGCTACATACATAACTTCATTGTGTATCAAAAGTAACAATTTTTTAACCACCTTCCCTATGAAATGAATTATAGAACCGAATCTTCATAATAAGGTGTTGGAAACCTATAATCTTTACAAAAGGAAACCTAATGAAAATCTCTTTACTCTATAGCCTTGTGTAATCACGCATGTTTCCTTCCACTACACTACTGTTATTTCTTTGATTAAATGATCAAGTAGAATGATGTAAGCCTATGAGAGTTTCCCATAATGTTAAAAATCTATGTAAATACCTGTAATGCCATGAATATGCACAAATACCATGGTGGAATGTCATTGACACCATACGTAATATCAGTGGTCTTCTCATCTTTAGTTTTGTGATTTCCATTTATTATGGTTCTCAAATTTTCGCCATCAAGGGTTAGTGTCTGCAAAAAATTAATAAATATATATAATAAATGCAAGTAAAGTAAATTCAGTCACAGAATAGGTATACTGTGTACTGTGATTCAGTCATGCCTTCAAACAATAAGAAGTTGAAATAATCATGTAATGTGGAAAACATTGGAAGGTTGTAAATTTAATAAGAGTAGCCTATATTACGGTAGCTTTAATAGTATAGAAAATTATATATTCTCAATATATGTCTTACATAAAAGTGAGTTAATATAAAATTAGCTTTGCATGTTTTATAATTTTCAAAACATGTCTATAAATATTACAGCCATGTTTCCATATAATTGAGCAAATATAATAAATTTATTTCTTAAATAAAAGAAGTTCAGAGATTACTTAGTACTTACGTCGAGACCTTTCGTTGAAGCGCTTTCAAAAGCCAGGTTATGTTCTCCCATAGCCGGCTAATTTTCGCTAGAGCTGACTGAAACTTTTGAATGGCGCCAGAATGAAAGTCAATTTGAAACTGACACAGATGATGCGCTCAGTCTGACATAAACTGGGAAGTGGAAGTTGAATGCGCACGCATAGTCCAAACTTTTGCTTTCATTTTGATACTACTTTGAAAAGTACCCAAGCTTGAACTTCTCTACAAGCTACAACAGGATAAATAAGTGTAATATATCATGTCATAAATAAATAATAAAACCCTTTTTTCCCGCTACCTAGGCTATGTAGTTTCATTATTGTTGTGGTTCCATCTTATACATAATTTTTCCACTGACAAAAAAACGATGCATCAAATGGTCATGCCACTGTATAATCGATTTGATATTCTCAAAATAACAGATAAGTCTCATTATCGTCAGTAGCAATACAAAATTTATAATAAAATCGTTAAATCACAGATAATTTGGGAGATTAAGTGAAGTTTAAGAAGTACCCTACTCAAGTTAGGAAGGTATGCAAGATTGGTGGAAGAGGATTTCTGTGAATGGGGGGGGGTCAAGTATTTCCTGGGAATCTGTGAAGAAATGGAGAAATCATGGTTGTCATTTGAAAAAAAATCAATAAATTCCATTGAAAAAAAATCCATCTTCCATCAGTTGAATTATAAGTTAGGTACTTTGAAAAAAAAGTTAACTTACAAAATAGTTCGAATAGTTTGGAAAACAGCAAGATCTGTTATTTATTATTACTTTACTTTACTTACTTTACTTTTCTTGTTCGTCACAACCATCAAACTGCATCAAGGGAGCAACGATCCCGCAGTATATGACACCTCAAAGTTTAATCTAATATCCACCATCCCTCATATTTCAACACAACAGATCCCACATAACATACATCAATCAAACATTATTCAACAATGAAGTCTGCTAACCTGTACGGACACAATACAATAAGGAATTCCCTGAGTGTTTTTTTGAACTCCTTCAAGCCATCAATTTCTCTTATGTGAGATGGGATTGAATTAAATATTTTCATTCCCATATAAAACGGGCCACTCTCCAGCAGGCTTAGTCTGTGATGTGGGTAAACAAAACCTCTAAATCGTGTATTATGGGGATGACTCACCTGGTTCTCCTCATACATTCGCCTATTTTTAAAAACGAAGATTGCTAAATCTAATATATAAATAGCAGGAGCCGTCAGCAATCTCTTTTCTTCAAAATAAGGTCTGCAAGAGCGCATTGTATTAATCTTATGAATAATCCTAATGGCTTTCTTCTGCAGTATGAATATTCCATTATTCTCTATACTTTTTCCCCAAAAAATAACTCCATATCTCATAACTCACAGAAAATAAGCATGATATACAAAAAGAACAGTTTTTTCACTCCCTACTCTAGCCATTACTCTTAATGCAAACAAGGCTCTATTCAATTTACCAGTGACATGAGAAATATGTAGCTTCCACTTCGAATCACTCTCCACCATCAGACCCAAGAATGTCGTAGAATCAGAAGTTTCAACTCTACTTTGAGTATTCAAGTTTATTCCAAAACTTTTATAGTCTCTACTGAAGGGAATAACTTTAGTTTTTTTGCAGTTCAAACTAAGACTATTCTGAACAAACCACGAATCTAATTCAGCAAGACACCTCTCAGCCTCTCTTATCAAACATTCACTGTTCCTACTGGTGATTAAAGCTGTAGTGTCGTCCGCAAAAAGAGAGAGTTTGAAATTGACGTGACTCTCGATGTCATTAACATAGACCAGGTATTACTGTTTTGACCTGCTTAAATTTAAATTATAAATTCAATTGATTCAAATATAATTATGATGTTATTATAATCATTAATTTTAGTTTGACAAGTTGACCCCCGTAACACTTTATATAATTTCCTGCGGGGGGGGGGAGGGTTCAGAGAAAAGACTGAGAATTGACCCTCCGGTTCAATTTTTCTTTTTATGGAATAAAAGAAACTATGTCAAGTTAAATACCAAGTTTTTTATTTAAAACCAGTATACATTGTATTAGAACACAAACAGTTCCGTGCCTGCTCAGGCTACAACAGTCTCAACCTTTTCAATGTATACTTTGTACTTTTATAAGAAAAAAGGAAAACAACCAGGACTTTCATTTGTAATGTAGCCGTTTATTTAACATGCATTTTCACACTCCGAGAGTACCCATTTTTTGAAAGTTAAAAGTGTTGCCGACGGTGAAAATTTATGACAAGTAAAATTGGCCTGAAAAATGTATGCCTTTTGGCAGTCGGTTACGAGGACGGGACCGAGAAACAGCAGATAATCGGGCCCGGCTCTACCCCTCTGTTGCGAGACACCATTCTCCAGGACTGGTACAGTGAGTTATTACTATTTCATATATTAGGCCTATTCATCGATCTTATTGAAGGCCAATCCTGTAATATTATTTTATTATTATTACTGTTATTTTGAAATATTCCTCAATATTTTATTTTAGTTTTCAGTTTCATTTTGAGTTTCAAATTTAATGAAATAAATTATTCAGTTCTCCAAAATATTATTTGTTTTGTTTATAGTTCCTTTCTCATGAGTTATAGATTCCCCCATTATAAATTATTATCATAATGAATTAATTAATTTTATTAAGTTAACTTTAATTAGTTATTCATTCTCACAACCTAACAATATCATACATACCATTACATGGTATAATTTAACCACATTACATGAGCACTGTGAAGATGCATGTCAAATAATTAGCTACATTACTCATTATAATTTCACGCCTTCAAGCATTGACCTTCATCCTTATTCATTCATGTTTATTTACTTTTCCATAGACATTTTTGAATGTCAGTAATTGGGAATTAAGATGAGTGATTGGAAAATCGATTCCTCAGTTTATAGCCTTCTCAATTTATTGTTATACGATTAATATGGTATGTATGATGTATTATTAATTTTATCGCAAGAGCTAGCAATTTGTTATTTCTTTTTCAATCTCACAATATGAGTCGCTAAAGGTTAAAAGTGCACGTAGCGTAAGTTAATTTTATATAATTTCAATAATCATAATACCTATATATTTTTTAGTCAAAGCAATACAGTATTGCTTAACAAAATTTGATTTCTGTCAAGTCAACACAAAGTTGTAAAGTAACAAGTTTTGAACTTTTCCCTAAAAGACTGTACTTTTTTAGAATTGAACATGTCTGAGCACTGCGATAACTAGTGAAATCTATTCCTAAATTTCCTCTAGAAATTTAGACATTTTAGTACCTTCAATTATGTTTTGACACCTCAACAAATATTCATCGATAGCTGAAATTTATTACTACTTCCACGTTCCACGTGTATATAACATTATTGACAGGTGTCCTTCAGACTCATTAAAGACTGAGGTGTAACAATAGATCTCGAATAGTTCCAGTTGATAGGTACTGTAACGATGTTTACAAGAACGGACGTTGGGTACGGTATTGAATGTATACCTAGACTTTACAAATAAGCTACGGTACTAATTAAGTAGACTGCTATAGTCTACTACAAATAGTGGAGAAAGCTAATTATGATGAAATATTTTAGCTTTTAAGAGATTTTGAAGGCAGGCAATAGAACTTTCCACTGAATCTTCGAAGCTTCTAACTTAGTGAATAAATGTCTATATCTATGTAATATAATAAAGGGAAGAAATGGCTTATACACGTATGTGTTAGAAATTTCACGAATGACGCATCATCAGGTCTGAACTATGTTCTGATTAACTTGAAATTTTGCATATATAATCTTAATTTACCGACGATAACTATAGTCCTATTTTTAATTCTTCGAGATTTTAGTAGGTAAAGTTTATAATTCGATCCTTGCGGAGCACGGGTTACTTGCTAGAGCTGGATAAATTCAAGTTGTTTGAAATTTCTTGGTTCATTTCGACCCAAGAGTTTAGAAGCACTTTGTGAGATAATGAATTCATTGCTCAGATCAATATTTTTATCGGATCAAACATAATTATTTAGACACTTGTAAGATAAAATAAAAATAACGATAGCATCTTGGCTAAATATGAGATGCTTTTTGCTAATCAGCGATATTGCGAATCAGATAACAAATTACAACAATAGGAATCCAATTAATAAGAAGAGACCGCTAATTGATTCTCGCGTTGCAGAAGAACATTTCAAATAAAAATAACTCATACAAAAGTGGAATCACTTTGTATTTATAAACCAAAATAATAGACAACCTAGGATCTTAGATGATTTACAGTCTGTCACCAATTAACTGCTTTTGATTGTAAACTTTTTTTATTGTTAAAATGCAAATAATAAACAACCTAGGAGCTTAGATGATTTACAGTCTGTCACCAATTAACTGCCTTTTGATTGTCATAGCTTTGGACATGATAGTGAAGATTTTGCATCTCAGATTGCATATCCTACTCTTCGATAAGATTTTATTCTTAGAAATTCAATTACTTTATCGCCCACACTATTCGGAAATTGAAGCTTACCAAGGCCTCACAGTAATAGATGCATTGTTTCGAATGATTGATTGAATGTGCCTGCAGGTATGGCATAGCCTATTGAGTATTTATCTTGAACTGAACCCTATAAAAGAACTATATTCAATCAATTTATTTATTTTGTATCCCTATTAAATAACTATATTTACATCAATAAATTAATTTATTTTGTATCAGCATTAGGCTATATATTTACTTTTAATAATATACTTTTATTTATTATAATAAATAAAAGTCGGTAGATGAATAGGAACATCAACCACAATATTAACGCTGTCCAAAGGCTAAAAATAAACTCTCTACTGGTGATATGTTTCAAAAATTTCAGATTTGTATATTATCAAGCTATAAAAATGGAAAAGTTTTCTCAGGAAAACATTTTTTTTTCGTTTCGGTAATTACTTTTTTCTATATGAGCGCCTAAAACTTAAATTTTTGGGACAGAACATTTCAAATTCGGTAAGAGATAAATCCATGAGATTTAAAGGTTAAATTTTTCATTAATATAATTTTTTTTTTTGAAAATGTTGAATTTTGAGAAAGTTATTCAATTTACCAAAAATAACTCAACTAAAAGTTATGTTTGGTCATTTTCAGTAAATTGAATAATTTTCTAAAAATTGATATTTTCAGAAAATTTTTGTTTTAATCAATCAACAATACCATGAAGAATTTATCCTCTGAATCGCATGGATTTACCTCTCTTACCTAATTTGAAATGTTTTGTCTCAGAAATTTAAACTTTAGGCGCTCATATCTCAAAAAGTAATCGGGGAAAAATGTTTTCCTGAGAAAACTTTTTCATTTTGATAGCTTGATAATATAAAAATCAAAAAGTTTATTTTTAGCCTTTGCACAGCCTTGAAGAGGACATGAATTACTTAAAATTACTTGTGAAGTTTTACGAACGAAAATTAAATGAACTATTTTGGAATAACTTTTCAAAGATAGCAAATGAGATAGTGGGAGAGTATTAAAACTTTACAAAGTAGCTGGATAAATTAAAAAAATGCAATTTTTTTAATACCATACCTGAACACTCGAATTAGATGAAGAAAACGGGTACAAAAGAATTCATAGGTCTACCTGTCACACAAACGGACACTAACTTTCAATGGGCAGATTTTTGTATATCTCAAATAAAGGGAAATTTCAATATTTACAAGATTCTTCAATTACTTATTGAAAACTAGTCGTTGGCTAAAATATATTGGGCTGAAATACTGTAGTGATTGGCTGTACTATAGTGATTGGTTGCAGTTTAACATTGATTGAATGGAGTATTCTAGAGTAAAATCGAATTAAAATGTATTTAAATATATTGTGAATGGAAAATAACTGAAAATGAGATCGTCGAAGGCGAAGGTTTGGAGCAATGACTTATCAGCGCGACCAAAGTGACAACCGCTTTCCTTCTAGGTGTATCATGCTAAATTGAATAATATTAAGCTGTGTGTTACTGTTAGCACATAGTTTTTGTATTATATTCCATAAATTATATTTATAAAAAAAGCTTTGAATAAAAAGTTTACTTAGAATACTTTGCATCATAATTATTTACTTTACCTACATTAAATTCAAAAATATGAACTTACTCAAACTTTGTGAGAAACTAATTTGGAAAGATAATTTAACTCTGAAAGTGATCTAAAAAAGTATTGGCATTATCACCGGTTATTTCACTTCAGTTGTAATCTGCTATTGAACTTATTTTACGATCATTGAAGAACCGTTGCGTTTATGCGTACGGTATTTATAGATAGAGTACTATTAACATGTCTTTGATTGGTTCAAGGTCTTAATAATAATAATAATACTCGGGAAGCGCTCTCTCAAACTCATACACTGGTACTTGATTTTTTCAATTGTTTTATTGGGATAATAAAGTTGAGATGAATGCTTGTAATGTTGTAGTAGAGAAAAGTGGGAAGGTTTGTGAATGATGTGGTATCAGAGTTATTGAGATGTTCGTATCGACAAGATTTTCTCAATTCAAGTACTGTGTAGGTGATTCGAGAAAATACTCAAGTCAAAATAGATAATCACGTAACAGTGTTTCTGAAAAACATGGGTCAAAAAGTATGAATGTTCGTACGAGACAAATACTTCTGCAGTCTAGATCTATGCTGAGAGAATATCATAAATCTATGCTAAGAGAATAGCAGATTTTATTTTTGATAGTTTGAGTTGGATGACAGAATGTTATAATGAGATATTAGTGTAATAATAATGAGAGATTAGTGTAAAATTTACTAAAATGTCTTCATGGAAAAATTTGTTATTTAAAAAATATCAACTAAAAATTGTGTTTCACAAGGATTTTTTTTTGGGGGGGGAGAATGTGTTTACTCGTCACTCATCTAGAAAGGACTTTTATTTTGAAGATACTAGGACATGTATTCACTGTATTCATTCTGACTCATGCATGATGATTTTTAGTAGTTCCAGTAAAGACACTGTTAAATAACAGTCTTTTATGAATTAGATTTCTAAATAGTAATAAAATGTGATAATTGACTAAAATCGATTCAAGTATAACTATGATATCCAAAATAACGATGAGAATGAAACACCATGGAGATGAATAAATCAAAAATTAAAAACGAAAATAATATAGTCACTAGTCACTTTGCTAGTGCAATAATATTTTTGCATTATCTAGCGAGGCTTTGTTGAAGGTTTAAGCAACATAGTCACATCATAATATCGTGCAGGCCTCTCAAAACTATGTACGTTACAGAGTAAACAAATGTCATATTTTTATAAAATAGTGAGTCCTTTTGTAATGTAAAAAAGAGGGGACATCATTGTGCAATATCTAGCGTGTTATGAAGAATATGAAAACACATTTTCAAAATGTAGCACAAAATTCTTCTTTTCCTTTATATTCATTTTTATGTGGAACAATCTTTTAAACCTTATTTAAAAATGAAGGTGGAATAAGCTATGTAGCATAATTTTTAGAAATCTGCAATAGCTTCAAATAACAGGTTTCGCTAAAAAGTAAGAATTCTACAGTAAGAATTCTTGTTAGTAAGAACTCTACATACAATAAACTAGGTAAGTTACTGTATTTTTATCTAATAGGATAGATTATTACTTCCCAGGCTATAAAATTTCAATATCGGAAATAATAGACGGCTTACAATCTTACAATATAATTATCTTAATTGAACGGCCGTAAAATGGAAATTTAGAGGATGTTAAGTGCTCTCAGCTCATCAATGATAATGCGTTGTTTTGTATTATTTGATAAATGAAGCACGATTCCTTGGAATAATTTCTTTGGAGCGTCGTTTGAAATTGGTTGATAAATTTAGCATCTTCCTAGTCAAGGACATCTTGAATCAGTTTTTGTGTTATCCTGTTAAAAAGCTAATAAAACTAGATCGCGATTGAAAAATAATAATTGATTATAAATACTATTAGCGGAAATAAACCTGCAGGATGATTATTTGTAGTTTTAATGCTTATAGTTTTTATATTTTAAAATAAGATGGTGAAGTTTTCCTTATCTCTTTCCATCATAATCTCGAACATCTTCATGATAGACCTGACAATGATTCTATCTAATAAAAACTATTAGCATAAGTTGAGAACAGCCACTTATAAGTTTTGCCACAAAAATTGTTAGCAAGATGGATCACAATTCTGGAGAGAACCAGTTTTTTTAGTTAATGCTGTTATTTCACTACCAATCACCTACATTCTTTGATTGATGCACATTCATTCAATTATAAATAAATTAAGGAGTTGATATTTTTAGTATGTTACTATATGTACCGAATTAGAAATTGTTTCAACAATAATTTATGTAGCAGGATCACAACATGGAAGAATTGTATAATTTTGTTTACGTCGAAGATTCGTTACAGCTGTTACCATAAAATTGGAGCATTTTCAATGGCATTTTCTTCAACTCGTCGCACAATTGAAGGTCACAAGGAATCAAAAGATGAGCCGCTCTTCAGATGGCCTACTTAATCTGAAATCAATTATTTTTCAAAATGTTATAATAATCATCCGATTAAAGTCGAAACTTTATTCAAACTAGTATGTACCCGTCCTTCGAATCTAAACTCATTTGTTAAACTGTATTAGTAATTTAATCCAATAGAAGTAGTCTATTCACATGTTACTATTTTAATGCATTTTATCTTGCGTTATTAGAAAATTATGTTGTTCTTCAACGATCAGACGAAAGTCTTTTGAGCCATTTGATTCTTTTTATATTTTTATGATGTATACAAATTATTTTGTGTTTTTTTTTTCAATTGTTGTGAAAGTGAAGAATTAATAAATATAAAAATATAAAATTTGCTCATTTCATTTATTACAATTTTCATCAAAATTCTTTTATACAGTAAATTTTTCAAAATTAATTTATTATTTTTGATTCAAAATTGTCTTCTCTGACTCGCTCCGCAGTCGAAGCCCCCCCGTGCTCTGTAATTGTTCTCCAATTTTAATTTTTTGTAACCTTCATTTTTACAAGAAAAATGCAATCGTTACAGTTTTTATCACAATTTTTCCCGTTTTATATTATTTCTAATGAAAAGTTCCAATTCCATAACAAATTTCATTATTTAGCATTTATAAAAGCCCACATAAGACAACATTGGAAAAACTTAGCAAAAGAAGTGGCCTGGTCGAGAATCGATCTCGGACTTTTTGCATAGTATCAGGATATTAATATCGGGGCACCGAGCTTCGCTCGTTATTTTTATTCATTGATAAACAGAACACAATATTCTCTAAAATGATCGTGTTTATATTTCACAGCTGGCTATATGTCATCTTATGAATTTCGAGGATGCGATATTTTGATTTTTCACATACTCACTCGTTCACTCACTTTTTTACTATCCACAGCTGTTTCAGCCAAGGATGAATTATCCTTTTAATGTCGTTCAGCGAGTTTTCCCAAGGATGAGACCTAGTGCAATCGAATTTTTATATAAACCTAATATGTTCCAAATTTCGTGAAAATCGTTAGAGCCGCTTTCGAGATCCGTTGAACATAAATAACCATATATAAATATATAAAACTACAGAAATTGCTCGCTTAATATAATAGGATGAACGGCAGATGTAAAATTGGGTGCATTTTAGAAACTTTGTAGTTTATTTCCACGTTTTCGCCAAATCAGCTGTTCTGTAAAGTTTTGAGTTTACAAAAACCGTAGTGACAAGAGGCAACAAATAAAAACAGCCTTATCTCAAATGGATTTTAATGCTGACAAAGCCGGTTTAGAACCTAAGGATGTAAAAATTGAATTATTCACCAGGAAGCTGCAGTAGTTTGGAACATGCTGACGTTTGCGAAATGCTAGGCACTTTCAGCCGCCTTCTTGAGCATGCCCTCCTTTTGCTTCTTCTGTTTCTTTGTGGCTTCTTCATCGATGGGTGCCGTCTTCACAAAAGGAATCTCGTTTTTGTACTTTTCTGGCATGTAAGGCTTCAATACATCTGGCACTGTGATGCCGGTCTCAGTTTGGTAGGTCTCCAGAATTGCACAAATCACCCGCGTCGTGGCACAGCATGTTGCATTCAACATGTGCACGTATGATGTCTGAAACACAATAAACGTAAATATTATAGCAATCTCGGAATAATGACAAGATAAGTTCACCAAACTTGTATGGTAACATTCCCACATCATCAATAATTTATTGTAGGCCAACGTCAGTTATAGTCTAATTGGAGATTGGATATTAATGTAGTTGTTTCTACTGATATCTAGGGAATGAACCAGTGATTACCAGTGACCCTCTCAGAGAGTCAATTTTTCGACCATTTCTCACACAATTTCAATATAAAGCAATGTTTATTCCTTCAATGAAATATAGACGAGACGAATAAAGCACTGTTTATAGTGCTATATACAGGTTGAGCATAAAGTCTTGCCCTGATTTTGAAAATTTATTACAGAATAACCGTTTGACATGATAATTTAAATCTGACGCTGTTACATGGGTTAGTGTTGGTAGTGGTGGCGCTAGTGGTCCTAAACAATGACGCTGTCTGTTAGTTCACGTTAGTTGCGGTCAAAATGGCGTCGAAGCAGGAAAAAGCACAATGTGTGCTTTGGTTTCACGAAACGAAATCGCCGATCAGTGTTCAGCATAATTTTCGGGCTTCTTATGGACGCAGCCCTCCTGATGTTAAATCAATAAAGCGATGGTATGGCAGGTTCAAAGAAACAGGCAGCGTTGAAGATCTTCCTAGAAATGGCAGGCCTGGCAAGAACTGGAATACCGCTTCGACATTTTCCGGGCTACCAAGGGGGCTCTTGTTGAAGTTTACTGACGTAAGTGATATTAAAAAAAGAACTACTAACACTAACCTATGTAACAGCACCAGATATAAATTGATATGTCAAACGGTTATTCTGTAATAAATTTTTAAAATCAGGGCAAGACTTTATGCTCACCCTGTACAATATATATATATATATATATATATATATATATATATATATATTATATATATATATATATATATATATATATATATATATATAGCATATAAAATAATATAACAGTCTGATAATAATAAACGCATCTTAGTACTTGAGAGCCACAAGTCGAAATGAGAGTGAGAAACAAAAAAAATTGATAGAAAAATTTAGAATATTCATAAAAAAACCGTTTTTCATCTATTTGATGTTATTTGTTTTTTTTAACAAATACAGCATACGAGTTCGCTACCTGGTAGAAAAAGTCAAATTTTTGAATTTTATAAAATCAAAGTCTGCATTTTCCCGTAAGCTAATAATCTAAGCATTTGGTAAAAACGTTGCGATTTATATTTGGTTTGAGCAACATAATTAATTGTGATTGATTTAATTCAATTTTGAAGTATTTTCAATTTAAAAATAATTTTTGTGTGTTTTGAATTGTAAATTGAGTGTGTAATAGGAGAATGAGTGACACATAACCTAGCTACATTTGGACTGTTGTATAAATTAGAATTGGAACCGTTTTGGGCTTATAAGTAGGGATGGGTATCGATACATCGATGTTTAAAAACATCGATGTTTCAACATCAAACATCGATGTTTTTAACATCGATGTTTACTGTTCGATGTTTTTCACTTATCGATGGTTTTACCTAGACATCGGTCATCCGATGTTTTTCCCAACTAAAAAGTAAAAACAATTCTAATTTTTTAATTTGATACAAGTTTTTTTTATTTTTTTGTTTGAAGAGGATTATCTTGAGAGCAATAAGCAATAGTAACAGAATTACTAATGTTCAAGATACAGAATTACTGTATCAAAATAATTTGATACAAGTTTTTTTTATTTTTTTCTTTGAAGAGGATTATCTTGAGAGCAATAAGCAATAGTAACAGAATTACAATCATTATCTCTATCATATTTCGTGTAGTATATTCTGTTTAGTGTTTTTTGTGAATATAGATCACTCTTGTGAAAGATCTCGCATAAGTTTAGATTTCCTGCAGATTGCTATTTTTATTTTTCAATCAGGCTCTCTGTATTTTTATGTGAGACTGTTGGATACTCTTGAAGATTTACATTACTTCTTTGGCCCGTGTCAAGGTTAGATAATTAGTTATTTAGAATTGAATAAGAGGTCGGATTCTTCGTTTCTTAGGAAGAAAGAGTTTTTTCTTACTACAATTATTTCCTCAACATGTGTTTAACACTAATTAATCTAGCTCTGGAAAAGAGGTCCTCGTATTGTAAGGAGTGCAGAGATCCATATAAAAAAACTTAATCCATTTTCATTTCCTAAAAAATCTATCAGGTTTTGAATGAATACGATATGAGTATCAATGATTGCTAAAATTAGCTTAGGGTGAAATTTCAAGACCGAATCCTCAAGGATTTCCCGAGAGGTTTCAGACTAAACCATGAAGATGACAAATCTTGTGAACTAGAGTTGATGTATCTTTCTAGTCACAACCTGACTTCAATTATTGGAAAGACTGTTACTTGAATACCAGAAGTCCAAAATTGCTGTTAGTAACTGTTGAAATATTGGAACAATAGCTCCAGATAAAATTGTAGTCACTTTAGAAGCTCTTTTTGTGCTCTACAATCTGAGATCAGGTATAGCGATCTATCTCATATTCAAGGTACACCTGACAACAATGCTCCTTGTATTGTGAAAAACACCTAATTTTCAGCTTCAAGCATCATCACCAACTACATTGTCCTCACATTGATATTTCGCACAACAACATAAGTTCTTGAGATTATGTTCTATGAGAATCACCCGTAAGATACACTTCATTTCAGTATTTCCTAGTGGAGAGGCGCGCTTAAGGACACCTCAAGGATCAAAATTTCAAACACACAGAACATAAGTTCTTGAGATTATGTTCTATGAGAATCACCCGTAAGATACACTTCATTTCAGTATTTCCTAGTGGAGAGGCGCGCTTAAGGACACCTCAAGGATCAAAATTTCAAACACATAACTTTTGACACAATGCTCAGATTTCATCGTACTACACTTCATCCTTCTCGGTTCGTCACGGCGGTTCAAAATCATGCATATTAAGTCAAATTCGGTCGAAAAATGGAAAATTTATTGTTGAGTGTACTTAAGCCCATATTCCAATACACAGAAAATGACCAATTTCTATATTCAAAGTTGCATGTCTTGTGAAATACTTTTGATAAAATTTCCAAATCTAGTGAGAATGTGAAAATTGTCCCCCTCCAATAAATAATACTTTCGATTCCAAAACAATTTGGAAGTTAAGATTTTAAAAATGGCGATTTCAGTTTTTACATTTTTTTCGTAATTTTACTGTTGATCAAGAGTTTCTAAAACGAGTCTGATACATCATAGAAACTTACAATTGATTACAAATTGTAGATAAATTCATCCTCTACGAGCTCAGTTGCCTAAAATCCATCTTGAATCACTTTTCGCTATCATAGAACTGCCAAAACCGTTAATATGAGAAAAATATCTACAATTTCCGGATATTTTCAACAATCAAATCTCACTTTACGAACATATTTTTTCATGAATTGTTTACAGCAGATGTAATAGAAAATTCTATTGTACATTTCAAGATCATGTGATAATTTTTATAATAAGGGGTTACCGAGATACATAACTTTGAATATAGAAATTGGCCATTTCTTATGTATTGAATATGAAAGTACCTACAATCAACAATAAATTTTCTATTTTTTGACCGAATTTGACTGTTGATGCATGATTTTGAACCGCCTTGGCGAGCCGAGAAGAATGAAGTGTAGTACGATGAAATCTGAGCATTGTGTCAAAAGTAAATTATAAGTGTTTGAAATTTTGATCCTTGAGGTGTCCTTAAGCGTGCCTCTACTAGGAAATACTGAAATTAAGTGCATCTAACGGGTGATTCTTACCCATGAACTTATGTCATTGTGCGAAATATCAATGTGAGGACAAAGTAGATGGTGATGATGGTTGAAGCTGAAAATTAGGTGTTTTCCACAATACAAGGAGCATTGTTGTCAGGTGTACCTGGAAATCTATATGACATAGAGCGCTCTACCTGATCTCAGATTGTATAGCACAAAAATACGCCTAGAGGGATTTTGAAATATACATCTAAATTGTAACAATCGGAAGATATTGTTGATTAAAAACTAAAATTCATCAAAATTGATTTTTTCTTCAAATTTTACTCATTTTTGAAAAATTATAACAAGGTACTCATTGGAGATAGAGAGTTCCGAGTGATCTCATTTTTTTTCAGAACTATATAATCTGGGAGAGATTTGGCAGAAATAGCTGAAAACTGGAAAATGAGCAGAAAATACGAGGTTTTTGGGCTATCTTGTATCTAGCACAAGGAAATCTTGCATGAAGAAATTGGTTCTGGACTTCTCTTATGTACCCAAATAATATATTAAAAAATCAGAAATACAATATAAATTGCAAGCACACCCCCTTTTTTATGTCTATATTGACTGGACTAATAGTATCATCCATAAAAACGTAGGGCGATAAACGATGTTTAATAACATCGATGTTCAAAAACATCGATGTTTACTGTTCGATGTTTTTCACTTATCGATGTTAGGATGAAAAAAACATCGATGTTCAAAACATCGATGTTTTGTCTTTCGATACCCATCCCTACTTATAAGCCTGTGGTATTCTTCTGAAAGTTGTGTGATTCTGAATGATTGAATAATTCTGAATAATGTTTGTTTAGTGAACGAATATAGCTCAAGCCTCCTTAGCACCCATTTTTCCTGTCATTTATAATGTATTTAGTTATTGAATCTGTATTGTTTGAGGTTTTTAGCATCATTTCATGCCACATACGGCACGCTTTATAACCAAGCTATATTGAGCTCACCAAAACACAATAATTATTAGAATTGAATACGTTTTGTGAGATTGTGAGAGATAAATTAATATTATTTGTTTAGGGGAAAATTACCCGATCGAATATGATTTATAGCAATATTGAAATATATTGTAGTTTGCAGTTAGCAAGCATTTGATTAACATTGTTTTGCTATCCTTTTCTAGCTATGTACTGTTGCCAAATTGTTTGTATGCTATGAAAAAATATAATGAACTACCAGACTATTTAATCTAAATTATAGGAATTTATCATCAAATAATAATAGAAATTTATTATCAAATAATAAAAATATATTTTTTCTTAGTGAATAAAATATATTTGAGATAGAATTGATCATTATTAACAAGAATACATCAAGATGACTTGAATCACAGATATCTACTATAGGAGGCGGTGTATAAAGAAGATTTGTTGGCAATCTTGCCGTTCTATTATTTACGCTGACAAAAGCCTGTTGAATTTTAACCGTGATTAAATGCCACAAGAAGCAGTCAGAGTATCTTTCTTTCCAAAAAAAGCTATCTCTGATTGGTTCTCGTGGCATTTAATAATGATTAAAATTCAACAGGCGTTTGTGCAACCGGACTTTTATGACATGAATCTCACTATGGAGAAATGAATTTTGATCTTACCTGAGCATTCATCTTCTTTGTTTTGCCGTAGCGCACCAGCAGACGCCGGGACTGGTAGTCGAGACAGTTGCTACAGGAGACCAGCTCGCGGAAGGCGCCCGAGCCCGGGAACCACGCCTCCAGGTCCAGCTTCTTGGCAGCCGCGTTGTTCAGTGCGCCCGACACGATGTTCACCACGCGGTACGCAATTTTCAGCTCCTCGTAGAACTCCTTCGAGTTGGCGATCATTTCGTCCAGCATCTCCCACGACTTGTCGTCGTGTGGCGATGTGATACAGAACTGCTCTATCTGAAATACAGTACAACAAATTATAATATATATTCAAATTTTGAACCAAGATACTCTAATTATGGGGGAGTACCTCGAAGAAAAACATGCAAAGAATTTTTGTTTTGATAAAGTCCGCAATTAGATACCTGGAGGGGCTCAAATTTCCACAGACATGTCCGGGAGTCTTTCAGTAGCCCAAGTATTTTAACTGTTCCATCATTGTACATTTTCAAATCAATATTAATTACATGAAAGATAAGTTGAATTCAACTCAGATATTCATGGCTATAACACTCGGGGAAGGAATAACATTTCAGTTGACATAGGCTGAGTGTATTTGAGAAAGCACCTACTTACAGGGGACAAAGGTTTTTGCTAAACTTCTGGCTGATTTGAGAGTTATTGGTCAGGAGAAACAATTCAAAACAAAACTATATTCTTTTCTTATTAAGGAGGCTGTCTATGATGTTGACGAATTCTTGTTAGAGTGAGAAACATTTTACTATCAAAAATTTGCAAATTTCATGAATTGTTGAAAGTTATTAGAGTTTTATTTCATGACTGATATTTTCTGTTACTGTGATAATTTATATGTGACATTTTTCAACTGTGTTACACTGTTTTGCTATACTTTTGTTGGAAATAAAATATTATTATTATTATTATATTATTATTATTATTATTATTATTATTATTATTAAGTGCTTATTCCATTTTAAATGCTGCTCCACTGAAATCCCTGAATATTCTATGGTTAGAACTCTCTCCAGCGATGTCTTCTCAAGAACCTCCTCATCTAAAATCTGGTTGCAAGTGCTGATATTTTTTGAAAATTAATTTAACCTCAAATAGAACAGCAAAGAAAAAATAAATGGAGATACAATAACTAACCTCAAAAAAATTTGATAGGAGCCTTTCGCTGTGATGACACAACAATGTATGACGACATGTGTATCATGCATGTCCTACCGTTAGTGGCCAGCCTTAGAGGGGATTTTATCATTGACTGTTATGAGGGATAGAATATTAAAGAGATTTTACATGAATATTGTAATATTTAGGCCATAATCTGTATCTTTACTGTATATCTTTATGTGGTTCTCAACATTTATCTCAAAGGAAAGTCTAAATATAATTGTATCAAATCATGACCATTTCACACGTGCCTCTAGCAATAGCCTCAACATAAGGATGCCTCATCCCGATGTCCCTATTATATTGCTCATCGCTTGTGTTGCAACATGCCTGTTCAGTTGTCAATCTTTAACACATAGGTACAGTAATGCCACGTACAATAAAATGTTGCTCACTTGGCTGTTCCAACAGAGTAGAGAAGCATCGGAGATGTTATTGCGGTCTGCTCACCATTTCTGAAAAGTTTTTTGAAATAATAATCTGTTTCTAACGTCTCTGGCGTGTGCTTGCCTGGCGGATGGATGATCCTTGACCCAAATTAAAACTTTTCTATTTTGTTCTTTCTTCTTCCTGTCTCTCTCTTTCTATCTATCTGTCTCCATTTCTCTTTCTCTCTCTCTCTCTCTCTCTTCCTCTTCCCTTCTTTCATTCTTTTCCTCTGAATTAAAATGAATATATCAAGTGATTCGGACTCTTCTTCGCACACAGGCATCATAGCCCATGTGAAGAAAATTTCCTATAATGCATTATATAATTTTCTCTAATATGTATTTATAAAGAGGAATAAATTGATTTGATATTAATTTATTTCAAATCTTCCCGTTCTAATTCATTTCCTCAGTAGACGTGTGAACACTGCCATAAGAATCAATGTTATCATTTTCCTCCAAGGAGGATTGAAGTTGAAGCAATGCATTGGGCAATTACCTTCTCAAACTGGTGCACGCGGAAGATGCCGCGCGTGTCCCGGCCGTGGGAGCCGACCTCCTGGCGGAAGCAGGTGGACTGGCCGACGTAGCGGATGGGCAGTGAGTCCTCGGCCATCCACGAGTCGCGGTGTAACGCCGCGATCGGCTGCTCAGATGTCGCGATCAGGTACTTCTCCTCGGCCGGCACGTCTTCGCCCGCCTTCTCGCTACCTTTCCCCACCACCTGCACAAACACATTCATCATCAGATAATTTTTTCATTATTAATAGTTATTTGTATAAAAATACAGTTTTTTCTCTCTGAGGGGAAAGTTTGATGCACGAGGCAAAGCCGAGGGTAACAATTTCCCTGAGGGAGGAAAATATTTTTTCACTCGTGACATGAACACCATTTTTCCTCCACCTACATTTATAAAAACTGCAAATAATATAATTTAAAAACTGATGTGACAGGTGACAATGTTTCACAACATAACCTAAAAAGTAAACAAAGCTCTGATCTGACAGCTCGGCACTGCCGACAGCGCTATCTGGAATCAATGCAATTCAATTCAAAAAGTTATTTATTTCATAAGTCGTACAAGCAATTACAGTGGTAGCCTACATCATAAAATAAGAATACACTTTACAATAAAAAAAAGACAATGTCAGCACCACAGGAATAGCGGATATACAAATATATTAAGAAATATTAAGAAACTCTCGCAGAGGCATTACTGCCTGTGTGCGAGAATGAGTCTATATATATATATATATATTTCGCAGTACTTGCATAGATCGGTTAAGCAAGAATCGCACACAACAATGACAGTGAAATATAATTCATCGAGTTCGAATTGGACTATTCCCACACAGCCAAGCCGAGTGAGTATGAATAATAGCATTAGAACTTATGGGAATGATATTTTTACTATTCACGGTCACTGTTGCGAGCGACTCCAGCTGCTTTGATAACGGGCTACCGTGCTTCCTGTTCAGGAGGTACCGCTACTGATCCGAATGAAAATATCGGTTGTGGTAAACTATCGTGGGGTCCCAATCGACCGAATCCCAAACGACCAGAAGTGATAGGATTCCCATCCAGCCGAAAAATTAATTTTCCCATTTGGCCGAACGCTTTCGGTTATTTGCGACAAACTAGAGAAATTTTCGGTCGTTTGGGAAACTTATCACTTTCGGTCGGATGGGATACCTATCACTTTCGGTCAGTTGGAACTCTCAACACTTTCGGCTCAATGCGATAAACAACGTTTTCTGTCGATTGGGAAAATTCTTAAAAGTTTTCGGTCATTTGGGATTCGGCTGAATGAGAAAGTTCCAGTTTCAATATTTCATTGATTCTGTCGAATGGGAAAAAGTAGTTTTCGGCTGTTTGGGAGAATATAGCTTGTCGGTCGTTTGGGATTCGGTCAATTGGCATGCCACCGTAAACTATATGGGCTCCTGTCAATCAAGTTAGTAGATTTTTTTTGGTGTGGGTTAGGTTAGAAGGTTTAGGGTGAGTAGGTTTGCATCTGAACTGTTCAATACAAAACTGTTCCATATACTACCATACAGTATATATGGGTTTCTCTTTAAAATGACGTGAATTCTACAGTTTGAAGCAAATCAGGAGATCAAGTTTTACAATTTATTGACAGAAGCCTATATAGTGCACTTTATCCGAAATTTCAAATCAATTTATAGATAAAAATAAATAGGCTCAATTTTTGTAATAGCAAAAATTATGACAACATTTTTGCGATAGTATTTTTCTCCTCTCTGCTATGAGATGATCTTGTTATAACTGTAGAGGATCATTCATATGCATAGGGATATACACAAATACAATCATTTTCATTCAACTTATTAGAGTATTTTTAATTTTTCAGAATAATTTAAGGCATTGAGTTTTGCAAATGAAATCACTGCAAAAGATGTTTTTGTCAGTTGGTAATTGTTACCTTGTAGAGTTCCTCGTCGAATTGAGCCAGCTGAGCCACTTCCTGCATCACCTCTTTCCTCATGAAGTAGGGCGTGTACAGAGGTGTGTAGCCTTTACCGAACCACTTCTGGATGGCAAGCTGCATCAGACCAAGTTGTAGCATAACGGCGGGTCCCTGAAATTCAAACAGAAAATCCTTCAATCAATTCAAAAACTTTTTATTAAATAACTTCATAAAGGGAGAAACAAGAGATTGGACTAGTTAAATGAGTACATCAAGGTTATCCAAAAAATCCTAGATATATTTGAAATGTTTTAATTGTTGATTATGTTAATGTGACGAATATCGTTTTAATTAATGACTCAATATATTCCAGGCGTAGAGATACAAGGCAATTTATCTATGCTGATGATACAGCAGTGGCAGCACAGGGTCAAACATTCGAGGAAGTGGAAAGAAAGCTCACAAATACTCTGGAAGAGCTTTCCAGTTATTATGAAAGTAACCACCTCAAACCCAACCCAAGTAAAACTCAGGTCTGTGTTTTTCATTTGAAGCACAGAGAAGCTGGTAGAGAGCTCAATGTCAATTGGAGGGGAGAGCAACTACAACATCATGCAACACCAAAATATCTGGGTGTAACCTTGGACCACACCCTGACATTCCGGCAGCACTGCACCAGCACCAAGGCTAAGGTTCACACAAGGAACAATATCATCAGGGAGCTGACCAATTCCAAATGGGGAGCTCAACCAGCCACACTAAGAACATCGGCAATTGGTCTGTGTCTGTCAGCAGCAGAATATGCAGCACCTGTTTGAAGCTCCTCAGTGCATGCTAAACAAGTGGATACAGCAGTAAATGAAACAATGAGGGTAATAACAGGATGTCTAAGACCGACACCAGTGCACAGGTTGTACCCTCTTGCAGCAGTAGCACCACCCAATATCATAAGAAAGGTTGCTACAGACATTGAGAGGACTAAACAGGCAAGTGACCCTCGCCATCCATTATTTGGGCATCAACCTGCAGTTGGACAGTTGAAGTCAAGGAGAAGCTTCTTGGCAGCATCCCATGTCCTGCAGGGCTCTCCTGAAGAAAATCGTGTGGAGCAGTGGAGGAATGGCTTTATGTTGGAGGGATTGCCATTTCGGGAAGAATTGCCTCCTGGTCATGATCTGGCTTTTCTGACTTGGAAAGATCTCAACCGTTTAAGGGTAGGAGTGTCCAAATGCAAAACAATCCTGCAAAAATGGGGTTTATTGCCAGCTCATGATGACATCTTCTGCGAGTGTGGAGCAATTCAGGAGCAGGAGCACTTGCTTGTGTGCCCTCAGCTTGATGTCCAATGTAGAAAGGAGGATCTCTTTCAAGCAAATGACAAAGCCCAATCGGTTGCAAATTTTTGGAAACATGTAATTTAAAGATAATGTTTGATCCAATGCTTATATATATTTTGTTATTATTATTGTTTTGTTTTTTTCACATGGGACCTGAGTATCTAATGATTGCTTGTTTGGACACGGAAAGTAAGTAATGACTCAAACAACTGGGTCAATGGATGATTTATTTTAATGAATCATAAATCATACACTTGCACTTCTCATTGAAGAAGTTTTGGGCAATAGTCTGTTTTTTTCTTTTCTGATCATTGTATTGTTTGTGCTAACCTAATAAATAAATGAAATAATCATTACACTGAATCAAGAACAGGAACTTACGGGAGCATGTTGTGATACTTGAATACGAGTAATGCTCACTGAAGAAAGCAATTCTCTTATTCTAGTCATGAATTAATTTTGGCTATATTAATCAATTGGTGCCATATTTATGAAGCATTCGTCATCGTCAGTCAATGGCAGTCAATCAGTATGTTTCTTCTACTTTTTCACTAGGCAAGGCAAAAAAAAGAAATTAACCGAGTTCGAACTTCAGAATCATTTATGAATTACCGTCATTAATGTTGAGATTGATTATTACAAGACAGTTGCTCTTTCCTTATTATTTATAAAAGTACCAAATAAATAAATAAATCTTTATTCAATGACAAGTACATTACAGAATAACAATAATCAAATATTGAATTCAACAAAAATGCGTTGAATTCAACCTTCATTCAGGGCTGTATTTATAAACTATTCTTACGACGTTCTTAGTGAAACACTATTTGCTTGCTTAGCAAACAATAAAAAGAACCAATCTATGCAATCAGACCGATTCAACGACTCTGAATGGTTCACGAAGTGTACTTGATAAGAAAGAAAGTTTCAACCAACGGTCGTCACTTTATCAGTAGAAATGTACATGATTTTTTGAGGGCGATGCCCACATGAGCTATAGTACTGAAAAACATAGTTACTATAAAAACATGTAAACTGTAAACTAGTAATTGTAGCATGAGCTACTCTAGTCTTGGGCTTTGGTAAAGAGACGGATAATGATGATGAAGATACTGTAGATAAATTGAATCGAATTACCTTCAAGTAATAGCCACGACCTCCAGCTGTGATAGCTCCTGCTTCAGAGTCCACACCATCTATCATATGAATCAGATCGAAGTGAGAGTACTTCTTTCGAACGGTGATATCACCATAAGTGCATACAACTGCATTCTCATCCTGCAACAAAATTAGTTTTAAATTATAAGATCATAATATTGGTGATAAATTATTGACAGGTATTGAAAAGTTTCAAAGCACGCATAATAAATTACTCAGTGTAGCATAAAACTGAAGTTAATGAAAATTCATTATGAATGTATCAGTGAAAATATGTAATACCTAAAGAAAATATTGTATTCCTCCAAAAATTATTTTGAAAATGTTTCAACTTGAAACAATTTATTTTGCATTGATTTTTGAATTATTTTTAAAACGAAAGAAGTGTCCTGAATAATTAAACTCGCTTTCCAATGACATATCATGGAGCGTGCATTTCTGTCCATATGGGCGCTGTGTTCCAAAGGATCACATCGATCTTATGAGATATAATTCATTATGACTAAATCTTGATTTTTTGACCAAATTTTATCAAAGACGAGTAATCCGTGCTGCGCGATGAGTCAAAATTATATGGATAATCTTCATTTGAGTTCAAAATTACTATTTTGGCTGTGATCGAACCGGAGACCTTCAGTTCTAGAATCACGAACGGTGGCACTGAGTCACATCGATGCACAGGCTGAATTGACGAACTTTTTTTCTTACGTAGGTTATGCATGGCTAAATAATTGTCATAATCATAGTGATTTTTTATTCAGCCCCTTAATACAATAAATGTAACACTATTATACCCGTGTTAACAAATAACTGACAAATATTTTATGATTAGGCTATAAAAACGGCTTGTTATCTCTACATGTTTGACATTATAGTACCTATATCGTATGTACCTATATTTATTTTTATTAATATTGGTAAATTATCTTGTTTGTAATTGCCTATTTATTTATTCATCAATACAATCACAAATCATAATCTAAAGACTGGGCGAGAGCAACAGGCCTAGCCCGAAACTACTCTACTCCCAAATTTTATAAATAGTAGAATTTCCAAAAGTTATATTTTCACTGTTGAAAATTTGAGTCCAGCTATAGATCCGAAATTAAGAAACTAGAAATATTATGTTGACAAATGAATGAATAAATAGATAAACAATCAGAGTTGTGACCTTATGTATGATAATAATATTATAAATGACTATGCAATGGATTTCTTTGGTGAGTTCCGTATCACCCGGAGAAAAATTTCAAATAATTAATAATTGATTAGCAGTAATTACCTCATCTTTGCTAATAGGAACCGATGGATGCAGCATGTTTCCGATCTCGAACAAGGAGGCGTTTCGTTCGGTCTCTGTCTGCAGCAGGTTTCTCTCTATCTCTCTCATCTTATCGTCGACCATTGTGCGCACTTTCTTCAGCTGTGAGACGGTGAGTGGCTTCAGCGCATCCACCTCCAGCTGGGTCACATCAATCGTCGAAGGCACTTCAGCACTCTCATCTCCTGGGTTTTCTTTTTTCTAAAAAAAAACACCATGACATTATTATTTTTGTAGCCTGCATAATTATTATAGTAAGATCAACGTTATAGATACATCATTATAATTATTATAATAAGATTCACTTAGTAGACTAAGTACTTTCATCTCCTGGGTTCTCTTTTTCTAAAAACACCAAAGCATTATTATTTTTGTATCTTTTTATAAGATTACAACGTTATAAATTCATCATTATAATTATTATAGTGAGATCCACGTAGTAAACTTCAGCACTCTCATCTCCTGGTTACCCTTGCACCACATTAGTTAATGAGCATACAGATTGGAATGGCTTTCAACAAATGCTGGAGGGAAGAATTCATCTTAATTCACCACTAATGAATGCAGATCAAATTGATGACGAGTTGGAAAAATGTGTAACCGATATACAACAGGCAGCATGGTGTAATACCCCACAAGCAAGTAGAAGAAGAACAACTGGAAATAACTACCCAAGTGAAATAAGAGAAATGATTGCGGAGAAAAGAAGAGCTAGAAGAAAGTGGCAGCAATCACGTTCTCCCCAAAATAAGAGATTGCTGAATGATCTAACTCAAGATCTGAAAATAGAGACACAATCTATTAAAAATGAATCGATCAACGGTTACTTGCGCAACTTAACAGGAGGAAAAAACACTGATTACTCGCTCTGGAAGGCATCTAGGAAAATGAAAACACCTATTCAACAAGCTCCTCCTATCAGAAAGCAAAACAGAGAATGGGCCAGAAACAATGAAGAAAAAGCACAGACATTCGCAGATCATCTTGTTATAGTTTTCCAGCCAAATAATGGACCACAGGAACAAGATTTAGAAACTGATGAAAATTTTTTGCAAGAGAATCAAGAAATTCTACGTGTCTCGGTGGAAGAAGTTAAAAAGGAAATTAAGCTTATCAATACAAAGAAAACTCCAGGATTTGACTTGATAACTGGCTTAGTTCTAAAGCATCTGTCAAGGAAAGCACTCAAGTTAACAAACATACTAAATGCTTCATTTAGATTTAGATTTGTACCAGGAATCTGGAAAGTAGCTGAAGATATAATGCTGCTCAAGCCAGGAAAAGAACCACATGGAGTAACTTCATATAGGCCGATTTCATTGTTACCTGTGTTATCAAAGTTGTTTGAAAGGTTATTATTGAGTAGGCTCAAGCCAATAATAGAGAGTAAACAATTGATTCCTAATCATCAGTTTGGTTTCAGAGAAAGCACTCCACAATTGACCAGGTACATAGAATAATTAATGTAATAGAGAAGAGTTTGGAAGAAAAAAAATTTGTTCAGCAGCTTTTCTTGACATAGGGCAAGCCTTCGACAAAGTATGGCATGATGGACTTCTTTACAAGTTGAAGAAAATGCTTCCCAAGCAATTCACAGAAATATTGCAATCATATCTGTGGTACTTCAGAGTCAGGTATGAAGATTCATATTCTGATCTGAGAGAGATAAAAGCAGGATTTCCACAGGGAAGTGTCTTGGGGCCAGTGCTTTACCTTCTCTTTACCAGTGATATTCCTAATCTGGAGGAGAATACCACAGCCACGTTTGCAGATGACACCGCCCTACTAGCAGTCGACAGCGATGTTCATACTGCAACAGAAAAGCTCCAGAGATCTGTCAACAAAATACAGGACTGGGCCAGAAAAAGGAGGATGAAACTCAATGAGGGCAAGTCAAATATAAGAAATTCTACTGGCTTATTGGAAGAAACACATCACTTTCAATACCAAACAAAGTTCTCCTGTATAAACAGATCTTCAAACCTGTCTTGGACCTATGGTATCCAACTGTGGGGCTGCACCAAACCGACTAACATCGCCATCATTCAAAGATTCCAAAACAAGGTGCTCAGAAACATCGTTGATGCTCCTTGGTATGTGCGGAACAGCGACATCCATAGAGATCTGGGAGTCAACCTGGTATCCTGAGATTCAGCAGTATGCAGAGAGTCATGAAGCACGGCTCCACCAACACAACAACGTCGAAGCAATCCAGCTGCTAGACAACGGAGGATTGGTGCGGAGGTTCAAAAGGAGGAAGCCATTTGAATTAGTGTAGTGCAAGTGGTTTCAAGTAAAAAAGCAGAGCAGTGATTGAGTGAAACAATAAAATCATGCCTTATAGTACTATTATTTA
The DNA here is from genome assembly GCF_014356525.2 of Nilaparvata lugens. Classification (NCBI taxonomy): domain Eukaryota; kingdom Metazoa; phylum Arthropoda; class Insecta; order Hemiptera; family Delphacidae; genus Nilaparvata; species Nilaparvata lugens. Next base: position 94,081,950 of record NC_052506.1, on the reverse strand, counting down.
ATTTAAGTACATAATATTATCATTAGCAGTAAGAGATTCTAGTGAGAGTTTCACTGTATTTTATTATTATTTAGTAGGTTAGGTTCGATAAATTTTGCTCATTAGCCTCATGACTAGATAGCAATAGTAAATAAAAAAAAAATCTCCTGGGTTCTCTTTTTTTATTAAGAAACACCAAGACATTATAATTTTTGTAGCCTGTATGATTATTATAATAAGATCAACGTTATAAATACATCATTATGATTATTATAGTGAGATTCACGTGGTAAACTTAGCACTCTCATCTCTTGGGTTCTCTTTTTTCTAAAAGAACTCCAAGAATATTTTTGTAGCCTGTATAATTATTATAGTAAGATCAACGTTATACATCATTATAATAATTATTATAGTTCACGAGATTCACGTAATTTTGAGCTGAGCCTGTTGCTCTCTCTTAGTCATTGCTATATTAGCATTGCTACATTGCTCTCTCTTAGTCATTTGTAATTGATAAATGAAATGAAATAAATGAGCAATACATATAAAGTGTTAGACCCGGTTGCACAAAAATCTGTTAACTTTCAATCCGATTAAATGCCACGAGAACCAATCATAAAAGCCTTCTCAGAAAATTCTTCTCTGATTGGTTCTTGTAGAATTTATTCTTGATTGAAATTCAACAGGGTTGCACAAAAGTATGTTAACTTCCAACCCCGATTGAATTCCACGAGAACAAATCATAAAAGCCTTCTTCTCAGGAAATTCTTCTCTGATTGGCTCTTGTGGAATTTAACCATGATTAAAATTCAACAGGCTTTTGTGCAATCGGGCCTTTGAGTGAGTGGAAGTGATAAGACTGCAGAGTTGATAATTTCCTGTTTCCACTAACTTCAATAGTAGATAGCTGTGATTTAAGTTATCTCAGGCTGATACTTGTTAATGATGATCAACTACATTTTATTCGTCAAGAAAATATGCATTCTTCTAATAATATAATAATAAATTTTCACAATTGAGGATTATCAATTTTCTGTTACCACCGCCTTCTATAGTAGATAGCTGTGATTCTAGTTATCCCGGTACATCAGCTATAATATTAATGGTTGATAACGATCAACTACATTTTATTCGATAGGGAATATATTATATTCTAATAATAGAATAATACATTTTCACAATTGAGATGAAATAATTAGGCAGTTCATTATATTTCTTCTTATCCAACAAATTATTTCGCAGCGGTGAATCAATAACAACAATGGAGAATACATACAGAGTACAAGTGGAACAAAGTAACTAGTGATCAAGACAAACACAACAGATAATTTCAAAAATACCAATAAAGTTAGGAAGCAAAGAGAACTCAAGCAAGCAACCAGATATATATATTTTTAAAATCTTATACGGATAAACCGCAATAAAAAAATACAGAGAAATCTATATCAAGCAATAAAAGAAATGGAATTGCAGCAAACAACAAAATATATTCTAAAACGAAAAAAACATCCCTTTGAATGAAGAAGATGCAGTAAATGACAGTAGAATGTTTTTAAGATGTTTGATAAATGATGAGAAGATAAGAAAGACAATCCTTAAGAAGCTCCCTCTCACCTGGCTAAAAGGCATGCTGAAAGACTTCATATGCCTCAACCACCTATGGAGATGAGGGTAGTTGTTGGAAACATTACTAGGCCTACTAGAAACAGTACTGTACAGCGAACTATCAACACAGCTAGGCACATATCCATCGCAGTAACTATTCGATTCGAAAAAGTCATTCAACTCTTCTAAGCTCATCTTCAGCAAAGCTGATTCCGTATCATTACTGACTTTAACTGGAAGTTTCGCTTTTTTATCCCCACTTTGAGATTTAGCTTCTTTCTGAAATAGTCAATATTAATAAATATTACTAGAAAATTTGGTGATTTGTTATGACTTATAAGTATAGGGTGCGGCAGCGAAACTTACTTTTTTGAAAGTTAATAGAATTCATTGTATAGATCAGAAAGTATGTATTTATTTTTTGTAATGTAGACACATATTATAAAGTTTTGTTTCAATTGGGTTTGAATATCAAATCAGGCAGGTGACGTCCCCGATTCTCCATAGAGGAAACCGCTTTCTGGCGTATGTCATGACGCCTTGCAGGCGTTATTTTAGCAATTACTTCCCTTATAATTGGTCTTCCAATCTTGTAGGGTCCTTGGAAGGTTCACTTAAACAAGGGATTTCAAAAACCCCTTTAGAAAAAAATCACAAGGATTACTAGCGTTCTGAAGGTTTCTGCACAATTGTCATCTTGTATGGATAAAAATGAAGATCATCATGAAGAATTTGTCTCACAGAACGATCGGAAAATTCAAGAGCAGAGGCATGTTTGCGCGGTTAACCGCTGTGGTGATCTCAACATTGAAACTATCACTGCCTCAACCTCTCAGGTGACCTAATGGGCCGAGGGACTTCAATTCTTCCTCTTGTCGCACTTGCAGTTTGTCTGAACGTAGTGACCAACGTAACAGTTGATTTCCACTCAGGTAAAATAGCCAAAGAGGCTAAATTAAAGCGATTTTGAAATGCGCGCTGGGTTGTGATCAAATAACATCCGCTCGAAAAATACGTCTCAACGGAAAATGCACGCTCCTCATTGTTCCAATGCATGATGACAAATGAACATGTCGGGAAGAAAACTTTATGGTTCTCTATAACGAGACCAAATTCGCTCTACTACATCAGCTGACTAAATGGCCACTTCAAAAAAGGAAGTTTCGCTCCGCACCCGGTATAATAAAAATAATAATTTGCTTCATAAATCTAAAATTTTCCTTTGAAAAGACGTTTCTTTAATACTTGGGATGATCGTTTTTAATAAGACTACTACCAATTTGTGTGAGTGCTCAAAATGAATGCTTTTCATTTGTCTAAAGATTCGTAACTGAGAAATAACCATTTTGATGTGTAAAGACTACATTGGTTGGAGCCATACTAGGGAGCGCTAATACACCAATCACTTAACTTCATAGTGTTAGGTTAAGGTAATTAAAATACTTATTAGGCTACTGTATTCTAATTTTTAAATGTTCACTATACAGTTTAAATAATTTAAATTTGATTTGATATCTAAAGATAGTGAATAGATGAATGAATAAAAGTATAATTGATACTATCATTGATAGTTATTATCAATTATGTTTTATTAACAATCAATTTTAAATTTAAATTTACCATTAATATTACTATTATTAAGTTCTGATTCTAATACAGAAACATAAGAATATCGCTCTTTTCATGCAAATTGATAAGGTGAGAATTATTTTACAACAAATCTTAATTCAAAACTTTTAATTTAACTCAAGAACTTCAAGGAATATAAACAGCAGTAAGTTGGTTTGCGTGTTTGCGTCCAATTTTTGTGATTAATTGAGTGTTGTTGAGGTTCTTTAGAATACTGCCTAAAATTTACTAGTTATCAAGTGACAAAAGGAATGCACTAAAAATAAATTAAATATAATTATTTCCTTTAAGTAAATTTCTTCTTCCATTAAGATCTATTAGTTAATGGACAAATTTGAACACGTTTTTGACGATACAGATTCGTCAAAACATATCAAGTCAAGTAATGTCAAGTTAGGTAGGTATGTCAAGCTATCTGCTATGTCGTCAAAAACCTGTTCTAATCCCTGAATTTCCTATATTAGTGGAGACAGAGTTATAATTACGGGTGCATTATCACAAGCTACATTGTGCTGTACAAGGAAAACATTTATACTATTAACCTGTTGATATAAATGCACCTGATGAACTCAAAATTAAATACTGATTAATGTTTGAACAAGTGTAATGACATAGCGGGTGTACAATCAAGAGAATTGAACAGAGGTTTATGGTTAAATAATTTAGCTGTTCGACAAAGAAGAGTTAGTAAAAGAGTAATATTGACAGGTATCAGAGGGAACTGGTTTAAATACAGTGAAATGGAAGCAATTACCAAATGAATTCCCAATCACAAGAAAAAGAAAGAAGAGAAAAAGCTCATTCACCCGAGACTGTCCAAAACCATTTTTCAAGAATTTAAGAAAGTAACTGAAGCCATCACATCAAATTTATTTAAATGAAACATAAGAGTTTGTGAAAGAGACAATTTACAGCCATAGTGCGATAGGAGAGTAGGAAATTATTTTGTTACGGTAGGTCTTTTTAGAAAAAATAAACTAGGTGATCAAATTCTAGATGACTTTGCAGAATAAAACAAATAGAATTATTGATTATTCAACATATCTCACGACATACTTTACCAAATTATTGGACTATTAATAATTATTTTTCCAAAATGATTACCAAATTAGCTTATTAAGCAAAGTGTGGTATTATCGACAAATTTAAAAATTGTGAGTTATTTCATTGACAACTATGAAATACATTAACTTATAGTCCAGTCAAATGGTCTTTTTCAAGGAAACAGCCCCGAAAGAATTTTTCTCGACGGTTCTATATGTATTTTGGGGCGCTGAATTCGAAACTGAAAATTTGCTGACACGCCAGAGGGTGGCTTCACCCCCGAAACCCCCAAAATTTCGGACCTTTTCAATTTTTCCATCTAATCTCGAAAACTTTGAGTTTAACGAGAAAAAGCATTCTCTACAAAATTTAAGATAATAAATTTTCCAATAAATTGAGTGGTTGCGCAGGACTCTACCATTTTTGGTTCCGGAGCTAAGAATTTTCAAAGAAGGGGTATTTTTTAAGGGGTTTTCAAAATTATGCAAACTAATACCCTATACAACTTTTTTCTAGTAATGATGAAAAATAACACATAACGTGAAAGAACAATTAATTCTGATCAGGATTCCTTGGAAATTTCCGAATTCAGTAGAGGAGGGGAAGGGGAATAAACCCAAGAATAGAAAATCATATTCTACAGCAAAAATACAATTGTTTCATTAAAATACCTTTTCAATGCCTTCCTAACAAGACATAGTTTGGCTGAAATCATCTTACGAGGGTTATGTTCTATAAGAATCATCTGTTAGATACAATTAATTTCAGTATTTTCTAGTGGAGGGGGCATCCATAAGGATACGTCAAGGATCAAAACTTTAAACACTTTTTCGAAAAATTGGAAAGTCTGAAATTTTGGGGGTTTTGGGGGTGAAGCCGCCCTCTGGCGTGTCAGAAAATTTCAGATTCGAATTCAGTGCCCCAAAATACATATAGAACCGTGGAGAAAAATTCTTTCGGGGCTGTTTCCTGAAAAACGACCATTTGACTGGGTTATTATATTAGGCCTATGTAAACGAGATTTAGTAATTTTTCTCAATTATACAGAATACAATGAGATGTGCAAATTTTTGTACAGATGTACATATTTTTGTATAGATGTACAAATAGGAAGTAGGTTTCGATGAGTAGAATATTTCAAATAATTTAGTGAGTATCACGCTGCTGATGTTTTTACCTTCATCCTCTCTCCGATTTCCTTGCTGATAACATTTTTTGATCGATTGAGCCTGTCAGCCGAAAAACGCACTGGAAAAATAAATTATTTTTATAACAGAAAATCTCCTAATAAAATGAAAGAGGCTTGGAATTTGAAATGAACTTAGCGTAATTCTATGTTTTTGTCTTTAACCCTTAAGTGGTCGCGCAGCTCTTTGAAACACAAGTGCTCGCATGGGGTGTTCAGAACACCCCAAATGAAAAATTTTATAACTGCTTTCCTTTTTGTTACTAAGGGAAGAAACTATTTTTAAACAATAAAATGGACTCCCCTGATATCATTGTGCTTACACTCATGTGATTTCAAAATTTAGTTTATAATTATCAGATTTTTAAATAAAAGATCACCAGATTTCGAGTCAAGCTGTATTTGTACAAGTTTTGTAAAAAATATATATATTCAGAATAATGTTTTTCTTGTTTTCAATGTTTTACTGCATTGAATATGAATAATACTAAATTAATCCCATGAATTTCAATCCAATCATGCTTTCCATGACATGGCAGCTCATATCCAAATATGACCAATTCATATATTATGCGAGAAAGTGTAACAGAAATTTTTACTAAATAGGTAACTTTATATTGATCTGAAAATTGACATAGAATATGAGGAAAAGTAAATTTAGGCCATGTTCAACTTACATTTTATTTGCATCAACATCATTCACCTAGTTTAGGCAATTGTTACATACTGTTTTCATGTGTCAGTAACTCAACAAAAAGTTACTTTAGTAGTCGCGCGGGGTGTTGCCGACACCCCAAAGACAATTGAAGAGATCTTACTCATACAATTAGTGTCGCAGAACTGGTTTTTTGATTTGGTTCTCTCACTCATGCACTGGTTTGAAGGTACTGTACCGGTCAGCAGGTTAGCCAATCGATCAATCAAGCTAGAGCAAAATTTACCTTACTGGGGTGTTTAAGACACCCCGCGCGACCACTTAAGGGTTAAATCTAACGCCCGCCTGTCTGACCTAGACTCGAATCAAAATCTGAAAACTCACCGTTCTGTTGTAAAAGTAAAACTAGTTTTATAAATTGCTAATCTTTCTAAAAAAAAGAACTTTTAATATCAGTTTTTGACCCATAGATCGTTAGATTTATGAATATTTTTTATACCGTAACAGAATATTTATGAATAATTTTTTATAAATATTTTTTGTCCGCCAATAATTCTATTTTTTTTTTTTTTTTTTTTTTTTTTTTTTTTTTGAGGAGCTACCTAACTAATAACTGTAGTCAAATTAATACGAATAATTTAGAATAAAATTCACAATATCCCATTTTAAATGTTGAGATCGATGAGGAATTTTCAACATAGATTTCAATAATGAAATCGTGCAGGAAACAGCCATCTAAACGGTAAAAATTAAAAATGAATTTATGATCTTTGAATGACTAGTTTTCAAGGATCATTGACATAAATAAAAAGGCTGTAAGGAAGTAAGGAAGTAGAAAAAGATAGAGTTATCTGATTTGCCTAATAAAAGTCTGAAAAATCCGAATAAGTTATTGGAAAGCAAATCCAATGTTAATCAGGTGCTGCCTTTATAATATAATTATCCTACATTACAGTAGTAAGTCACCAAGTGTCCGAACGATTTGTGGAGCATTAGTTCTTATTGCACTTATTACACTAAGTCTGGGGTCACCAGCAGAGAAAACAGACGGCCGGCCACCGGTTTTTATTTGGTATCTCTCTGATGACCTAATGTGATATGAGCTTTAGTCACAGTAACTTATACCACCTATCTAAAATGTTTGTTCATGTCAAGTAAAAAAGTATTTTTTCAACTTGGTATGTCAAAATGGGCAACTTTAATTTAATAACTTAATAGGTACCTTAATAAGTAGTAACATAGTAATATACAACTTTCTAATCTATCATTAGCCAAATTAGTTCTGATTACAAAAAGGATGATGTAATAGAGCTAAGTGTTTCCAAGTTAACAATGATTGGTTTAGGTTATGTTTACTACAATGTTTTATATGTCAGAACATGAGGCTAATTGATAATACAATAAATTTAATTGCTGCCAGCGTGGTGAAGCGGTAAAAGAAAACTAGGAACTCATTCTCTGTTTGCCATTTTGATAATAGAAATTAAGGGATAGATTATGGAATAAAAAACAAATTACATAGGGCACCTTCATAAATTCAAATAGTATTTAAAAAACTGGAGTTGAAGAAATTGTTTGAATTATATAAAAACATAGAAAACATAACCTGCTAATTACTCACATTGCCTCCAGAAAGCATCTTTTTCAATAACTTTGTCCACAAGTGTGACATCTTTAAAGCGATCAGTTTGATTTTTTCTTAACTTATTAGGGTCTCCACCTTTCTCTTCCCTAAATAAATCTATATCTAACACCATTATTGATATGAAGTAATTTTCTAAACCTAAACCGCAAGAGCCTCACCACACGAAAAGGGAAACAAAAAGCACCAAAACTTTGAACTTGCGGCTGTGGCGATGTCACTTTTTATCAGCTGTTTTACTGCCAACGTGCTAAACTACATAATCAAAAAATGAATAAAATTTATCTCAAAATGAAACTTCAAAGAATTTTATATCACTTTCTGTGATAAATATTCTACTAGAGAAAAAATCAATTGAAATTATTGTTATTCTTCATTTTTCTTGTAAATCACAAACATTAGGTGGATGCCTTGCGTGAGCGCAAGCTGACTAGCATCACTTATTAATAAGTTGATTCTACGCCTAGAAAGTTGGTCAAGTATCAATGTTCCCGAAATAAATCTTGCATATTCTGAGATTCACGTTATAAAATCAATACCTGATTAAAATATTATCAAGTTTGCTAACCTTGTCTTTTATTGGACAAAGCATCTATGAACAAATACCTCTATCTTTTTTCTGTAAAGGGCAACTTGTAATATAAATATTAATAATAAAATATTTCAAAAAATCTGGTGTGGTACACTCACACAACTTTCCTTGCTCATATTCGAAACTACGATCAGACTTTTGTATATGTGTATATATAATTGTTTTCAGAGTACTTTTTCCTTTGTGTGAATTGTGAAATTCAATGATTTTTTTAGTCGTCATTTTTTTAAAGTCGTCAAAACAGCTGTTCTACAGATGAAATATCTCGACTATTGTTCTTTTTATGAACTGCTCTACCTGCCTACCTCATGCACGAGAAGGAGGTTACAAAGTCCATTTCTCAAGGATGGGGTGGACCCCCCATTAGTTTCCCAGAAAGGAGACTCATGCCAGTTAATAGAGCTGATAAATAACTATACAGAGTATGAATTTGAAAAAAATCGGTCAAGTTATTTTGAAAAAATCGTGAAAAACATGGTTTTTTAGTAATTATCCGCCATTTTTCTCAAGAATATTACGGAGCTCCTGCAATTTTCCAAGGAAAAAACTCATATCATGTGATAGAACTTATGAATAGCTACCCATGGCTTGAATTTGAAGAAAATCGTTAGAGTCGATCGGTTAATTAGGAATGGAGTTATCGTGTTCACAGACATACACACACACACACACACACACATACACACACACACATACACACACAAACACATACACACACACACACACATACACACACACAGACCAATACCCAAAAATCATGTTTTTGGACTCAGGGGACCTTGAAACGTATAGCAAACTTGAAATTGGGGTACCTTAATTTTTTTTGGAAAGCAATACTTTCCTTACCTATGGTAGTAGGGCAAGGAAAGTAAAAAGGGTACTGAGATTTTTATTTTCTTTATATTTACAAATACCTCTGTATTCTCTTCCATCTCCGCTTATTGCTGTATATGAAGGATCATATTATACGGAAATGCTGAAATATTTTATTACAATAGGGGCGATTGCTGAGATCGGGATTATCTCTTGCGCTCGGCTAAAAACCGGTTTTTGCGCCGCAGATCAAAAATCGGTTTGCTGAGATCGGGATTAACCACGCTCAAGCGCAAAAGTTAGCCGACCGGCAATTATCGCAGGGAAAAACCGGTGGTCTAAAAATCGGTTTGCTGAGATCCAGTCTAGGCTAAAAATTAATCTTGGTGGATTGCTGAGTTCAAGCTTAGATCAACTCGAGTTTAAAAGATAATCTCGGTGGATTGCTGAGATCGGGATCAGGCTAAAATGAGATAATGTCAGGAGCAAAAATGATGATTTTAGACTCCAACTTAGACCTTCTAGGAGGCAGGTTTGAGTTCGGGATTAAGCTATTAACTCGCTATTCTTTTGATTTTATTGGAAACAAATGTCAAATTGGGGTTCACCTTTGAATTCTGAATAATTTCATAACCCATAAAGTCATATTTAAAATGTTTTTCAACTAATGTTTAAAATATTATAACATAAGAAAGTGAAAATGAAAACACCTTCAAACAACAAAAAAATTCTTTACCTCTCACAAAAAGGGGATCCGGGGGGCCTCCCCCGGAAAATTTAAGAAAAATACCCTCAATTTGGTGTGATTTCAAGCAATTTTCACTTGAAAAACTACATCCTAATAATGAAGTTTCTTTATGTTTAGTGGGCTGATCATTATTTAATTTTTCATAGAAAATATCATAGGCCTGTGTTATTTCAGTTCATATAACAAATAGAATGGAAATATGATTTCATTAGTCATTCAATTGTTTCAAAAAAATAGTTTCAAAGCTATAGTCTACAAACCTATGATTTTCATGATTTTTACTAAAGTGAAAAAATATATATTTACTGTGGGGGGGATATATCCATATTCCCAGATATTACTGAAGATTTGTATATCCTCCTGTCCCCGGTGGAAACTACTCTTTAATCATAACATAACTGGGACATTTTGTGGGTACCATACTAAAAAAAGGTGCTGGAGCATTGTTCAAGGGAACTACGTTTCAATCACATGAACTGGTTTAAATACATGATCTTTTCATATTCATGCATGAAACTGAATGAACAATTATCAATACATGTTAAATTGAACTTTCAATTGCTAAAGATGGTAAAAACAAAACTGACTTACTTCAAAAAGATTTTTCTGAAGTATTCACTATATGCAGTTCCATAGAGTAAAGATACTGTTTGAAAGATACCTATTTATTTGTTTCTGGCAGTACACACTAGCCCATTCACTGAGTAGCCCATAATTCTATTATCATTTTGATATTCTCTCAACACTAATATTATATATTTTTTGGTTTAAACAATGTCTGAAAATATAATTAAATTGGAAGCCAATTCTTTTGACTCAATTTCTATCAGTGGTCGATTACCTTCTACGAATCTAGGCTACACGATAGAATCGATGCTATCTATAATTGGCTTGAACATAATATGGAACTGCACCTACATCAGTAATGGAGGGGAACTGTATTAAATATGTTGTAATTGTAAGAAAGTGTGAGATGACATCTATGTGGGGTTGATTGTTGTTAGAGCCAATGAAGTGGACTTCTAAACACGTTACTTAGTAGCTCAGAAAATAAAATTGTTACCTTTAAAGGCATCTCGTTCGGGTATGGCAGGCTCACAGTGGACTGTAAGAGCGGTCTCCTCGTTCTGGTAGGCGGTAACACGTTCAGATAATCAGAATTCACTTGCACTGGCGATGATGAATACATGGGCCCATGTCGTGGCGAAGAGATTACACAAAGAAGATCCAAATCTAGATATTTAGCGGAGTACTCTAACAATAACTTTTCCTAACTAGTCGCGGTAGTAGTTTAAATTCAAACAAGCGAAGCGGTAATACATTTATGACTTCTTTAAAAAGAGAAACAACCGTGAAGCGTCAGGGCACCAAGCTTCCTCAAGCAGTTACAAATCGGAAGAGAACTGGTAAGCAAAAAGCGGGGGAAGCCAGGGATAACAGTGCCAACTACATATAGAACTAAGCGATCTTAGAGCGGCTGATGGCAGTGGCACGCTAGATGGCCGTGGGTGAGCGCGGTCGATTCAAATGGCTTGGCCCATACATACTCCCCCCCAAAAACGAACAGTTTTTAAATCGGGTGAAGCAGCAACAAACACTGTACATTGCAGCAGGGCGGTCGGCAATAACTAGATGGTGATGGGTCTGTGGTCTTGAATACAGTGAGTGGAGAAGTCCAGAGCGATGTGGTGTGAACACGGGAGTGTGATGTGAAGACAAGCGGGGTGGCACAGCACAAGTTGTGGAATGCGTGTAGACATGAACTGTGGTGCGGTCATAGAAATGGAGCGAAGCGTCAACAGAGGTGCGGTCATCAAAACAGCTAAGTGGAGCAAATCAGCAAACAGTGGTGCAGTCATCAGGATGTTGCGGCAGAGTGGATAACACAAGGCAGCGATAACGAAGCGACACGGACAGTCACAGGTTGTGCGGGTGAAACCAAACTATTTACAATAACATAGTTAGAGATTGTTCTAAATGAGGCGGTGAATTTTACTTAGGTCTCTCACAATATTACCAGAGGCGCATTTGATTGTCGCTATTCTGACAAGTCCATCTTTGCCAGGGTGCAGCGCTACAATTCTGCCTAGCGGCCAGCTTAGCGGCGAGGTGTTGATTGATTTGACTACAACCAAATCGTCAATCTGTAAGTTTCTTTCAGTAACCTTCCATTTTGTGCGGTTCATTAGTGTGCATAGATATTCTTTTGACCATTGGCTCCAGAAGAATTGCATCATTTGGTTGCAATGTCTCCAACGGCGAGTTGATAGTATTTCTTTAGTCTCTATCGGTTGCGGTGGTGCGGTCAGGGGTCCACCTACTAGGAAATGGCCAGGTGTTAGAACAGAAGCGGCTTCTGCGGGCTGTGAAGACAGTTCAGTTAGCGGTCGGCTGTTCAAAATGCTTTCTATGCGGGTGAATATTGTGTCAAATTCTTCATATGTGAGAGCCTTGTCTCCAATACAGCGATACAACAGCGTTGTAGCGGATTTGACGGCAGCTTCCCACAGGCCTCCATGGTGGGGTGCGTAAGGAGGGATGAATTTCCAATTTATGCCATGGTTGGACAGAAAACAAGTGACATCAGAGGGTAGTGATTCCAAAAGCTTGGCCAATTCATGCATTTTTCTAGCGGCGGATACAAAAGTTTTGGCATTGTCAGAGCATAGCGTATGAAGCGTACCTCGTCGGGCAATGAATTGTTGTAGTGTGGCGATAAAGTGGTTGACCGACATAGAAGACAGAAATTCAAGATGAGTGGCTTTTGTGGCAAAACACACAAATATGCACAAATATCCTTTTGTAGTTTGCACACGTTTTAGCAGAGATGTCTTGCAAATAAAAGGTCCAGCAAAGTCCAAGCCAGTCACATTGAATGGTTTGTTGATGGTGACCCGTTCGGCTGGTAGCGGGGCCATGCGTTGTTGCAAATTTGAGCGGCGAAATCGGTTGCAGATGATGAATTGGTGTATGACACGACGTACCTGATTATGAGCTGATAATATCCAATATTGTTGGCATACTGCGGATTGGGTGGTGTGGGGACCAGCATGACAGCTCATGAGATGCTGTTGTCTAATAATGAGAGTAGAAACATGTTCATTTTTTGGTAACAATAACGGATTTTTAGTTTCACTGGAAATAGGCGCATTCTCCAGACGACCAGATAGGCGGATCAAATTCTCATGATCAATATAAGGCTGCAGAGTCAATAAATGTTTGGGGCATTTTCCTGAGTTTAACTCATTTATTTCCTTCTGAAATTTGACCTTTTGCACAACTTGTATAATGAGCCTTCTAGCAATCTCCGTTTCAGAGGCAACAACATCAATAGTAGCAGGATGCGGTTCACAGTCACAAAATTTTTGAATTAATTTGTTACTATAGTCACGGCGGGCGATCTTGATTCTGTTGATGAAGTGTAGTATATACACAAAAATTCGGCATAATTTTCCAAATTTGGATACACGTTCACAAGCGGTGTATAGCGGGTTTGCTAGCGGTTCATCTTGGGTGGTTGCAAGAATATACAGCGGGTTTGACTTCATCTCAGGTATTGTTTCACTGACAATTTGATTAGAAACAGGAAAATCAACAGCAAGGCATTGAAATGCGGCAGAAGCATGCCACCAAGTATGGCAGGAGACGAGTTCGGTTGGCAGTAGTCCACGAGAAGCAATATCAGCACAGTTGTTAAGCGAGGACACATGATTGAATAGTTCGGGTTTCACTAATTGAGTGATTTGTTGTACACGATTAGCAACAAAAATCTGCAGTTTGTAAGTAGGTGTATTGATCCAGTCCAAGGCGGTTTTGGAATCAGTGTAGAGACGAATTTCCAGCAGGTTGTATTCTGGTAGAGTTGGTAAAATGACAGATACAAGTTGTGCTAACAAGAGACAGCCTTTCAATTCCAATCGAGGGATTGTTAGGGTTTTGAGGGGCGCAACATGACTCTTGGCGGCAATAAGACGACAATCAATAAAGCGGTTTTCAACTTCTTCATGAAGGTACAAGCAGGCGGCATATCCTTTCTCTGAAGCATCGGCAAATCCCAACAGTCTAATTGAGGAATGGGAGCAAGCTAACAGTCTTGGTATGCGAATCTGGTGTAACTGGTTGATAGCGGTAACCAAGAATTTCCAATGAGTTAATAGTGGTGCAGGAATTTCATCATCCCATCCAAGGCGTTCAGACCACAGAGTGCGCATGAATAACTTAAACAGTAGAATAAGCGGTGATAGCCATCCCAGTGGGTCATAAATTCGTGCAATGAAGGCGAGTATTGTTCTTTTCGTGCTTTTTTCAGAAAAGGCAGAGATGAAATATCGGAAATCATCGGCAAGCGGACTATACACAATACCAAGGACTTTGGCGGTTGCAGTATCATCAAACAGGCATTCCTGATTGCTCAAATATTTGGGCGACATATGCTCAATCAATTCAGGTGTGTTGGAATTCCATTTCCTCAATTCGAAGGAGGCGAGTGACAATAACTCATTGAGTTCTTTGATAAGTGAATGTGCGGTATTCAGGTCATTGCTTCCGCCAAGTATGTCGTCGACATACGTTTGCGACTTCAGTACTTGACTGGCGAGTGGGAAAGCTTCACCTTCGTCCGCCACTAATTGTTGCAGAGTACGCTGAGCAAGATATGCGCTAGAAGATACTCCATAAGTCACTGTTAACAGTTCAAATTCTTGATTTTTTTCTTGGTGGGTGGGTTTCCAAAATATATGTTGATGCTGGCGGTCTTCAGGTCTCAGCAAGATTTGTCTGTACATTTGTTTGCAGTCTGCAAGGATGACAAAGCGGTATGAACGAAAGCGGGTTAACACTTGGACTATGTTTGTTTGAAGTTTAGCTCCAGGCAGCAACACATCGTTAAGTGAGAGCCCATTGGCGTCTTTGCTAGATGCGTTGAAAACAACTCGAATTTTTTGAGTGTTGCCGTTTTTCTTGAATATTGCGTGATGTGGGATGATGTAATCTACAGCGGAATCAGTGATTTTCAAGTGACCTAAGTCACGATACTCATGCATGAAGTCAGAGTATTTGGTTTCAAGTTCATCAGATTGACTCAGTTTTTTCAGTAATCCTAACTGATTGCGGTATGCCTTACTGCGGTTATTGCACAGAGCGGGAGCGCCAGGTTTGAAAGGCAGTGCCACAACATACCTTCCTTCAGAGGTGCGATAAGTAGTGGATTGGTACAGTTTCTCACACAACTCGTCTTCGGGCGATGACTCTTTTCGAACGGGGATGGCCTCTTCGGTTTCCCAAAATTTGTTCATGATGGTGTTGACCTGTGCTTCCTGTGCAAACATAGTGCAAATGAGTTGCATTTTGTTGAGCAGTGCGGGCGAGTCCTCAATATTCAATCTACCACTTAAAACATAACCAAAGATTGTGGCAAAGGCGGCAGGGTTACCAGGAATAATGGAATTTTCTGCGGATATAAAGATGTTGGAGTATAAATCGGCACCAATCAGTAGGTCGATTTCAGCAGGCTCATCAAAATTAGGATCAGCAAGGTTCAGATGCGCAAACGAATTCTTTAGTGCGGGGTGAAGCGGAAAGACAGGAAGATTGCCAACAATTTGATCTAATACAAGAGCTTCGGTAGAAAGAGCAATATCAAATTGAGGTTCTGACAATATTCTTAACTGCACAATGCCTTTGACAGATGTCCTTTTTTCAGAGATTCCATTCAGTTGGATTTGAGCGGGCACAACAACTAAACCCATTGCGGTGGCGGCTCGGGTGGTGATAATGGAGCGCATGGAACCAGAGTCCAACACAGCACGCAACAAGAAGGGTTGATTGTATTGGTTCAAGACTGTAACGACAGCGGTTCCAAGTAAAGCAGAAGCATGTACGGCCTTCACCTGAGTGCAGCCACTAAAAGTATGTGGTATAGAAGATAGAGAACTGTTTGTTACATATTGTGCACTGGAGGCAGGGCTTGAACTTACGGGCGGAGATGCACAACTGTTGACTGGCGGCGAACTAGGAGGCAGATTAGAGCTGATAGCCGGGTTTGGTGCACTGCTAGAAGGTGCATGATAAGAGCTTACTGGCGGTTGCGGTGGGGCAGCGGCAAAAGTCGGCACAGGTAGTGGGCTGAAACCAGGAGGAGGCGCATGGTGCACGGCGTTTTGGCTAGTACCGGTATGCGGGCGTCCATATTGATTTGGTGCTTGGTGCGGCTCAGCAAACCGATGTTCAGAGCGTTGTTCTTTAAAAAGTAATGATTGAAGATTGTTAGCGTTATTGCACAGAAGCATATGATGGTGATTAGAGCGGCAATTCTTGCAGCAAATCGTTGAGTTGCAATTTGCTTTCAGGTGAGACCCTAGGCAAACAAAGCACCTTTTGTGTTGCTTTACAATTTGATTGCGTTTGGATACTGATTCTCTTTTGAAAATGTCGCATCTATACAATTGATGTCCTTCTGAACAAAGAACACAAATGCCACCACTGATTGGATACCCAGTTTTAGTTGAAGAGAAGGGCTGCTTTCTCTGTTGATAATTACTTGTGCTAGGTTCAGCTTTAACAGAAACGGGATCTACATATTCAATGCTGGCGCTAATTACTTGTTCATATTTGCGGGTTAGTGCAGTCACTTCCAGAGATTTTTCTTGACTAGCCACAAAACTCAATAAACGGTCAAAGGTGGGAACTTGATCATCTGGTATGGATTCTTCAAATTTGGTGCGGACAGAAAGCGGTAATTTGCGAATGCACATCATGGTAATCAAAAAATCAGCTTGGTTCAGGTTCATGTTAAATAGTGATCGTTTGGCTGAGTTGAGCTCGATAGAAAATTTTTTCAAAGTTTCAGCCAGAGTAGTAGAAGGAACAAAGGTATCGAATTTATTATATAAACTATATGCTTGATACCGGATATTGTTGTATCGTTTGTGCAAGCTGTCATAGGCAGCTTTGTAGCATTCAGCGGTGTTGGCGTAATTTTGAACCAAGGTCAAAGTGTCACCACTTAAATATGAAGTTAGAAGATGGTATTTGGCCTCACTGGAATAGTCTTTACTGGTGTGAACAGCAGCATCAAAAACATTTTTGAAAACATTCCATTCATGAGGTTCGCCTGAAAATGTAGGTATCTGCAACTGAGGTTTCACAAAATTATTAATTGGTAGTTCATTAGCGGTAACAGCAGGTTTAGGAATGGTATCAACCAGCTTGATACTATCAAATCTGGTTTGGAATTGGATTTGCAGTTCAGCAAACTCCAAGATAACTTCCTCAGATAGCAACTCTTCATCTGTTGCCTCATATTCACTCATTAATTTATCAAATTTTTTATCCAGACCAAAATAAAATTCACTACAAGTCATAGGTACTTGTTCATTGTACTTATCAGCTAGAGAAGATATCGATTGGTGCAACCTTCTTAGCTTATTCAATAATGGAAAATTCGATGCCATGGTTGTTATGAATAATCATACAGAAATAGAAAAAATAGGTTACCAGATTGAAATTTACAATCGAAAAAGTTCAGATTAGCGGTCAGAACAGTTTAAGTTAATGGCCGAAAAAGTTCATATTTAACAAGAAATAGTTCAAGATCAATGTTCAAAATCAATAGTTTGTAGATCAATGTTCACAATTAATAAAAGGTAGGCGGTAATTCACTACGTTTAGCGGCAAGAAAACACACAGTTAACGGTAAAAGTTTGTAGCTGACTGTTAGGCACTGAACTTCAAAACCAAAACAAAACTTTTTAAAGGTGATGATTTCTTGATCCATTCCGAGCTGCTTTGTATAAACACACTTTTTTCTATGTATTTTAACACGACATGCAGTCAATTATTGAGTAAATATTAAAAACTTTTACTTACTGACTGGAGTACTTTCAATTGCTTGGCAATCATTTTCAACAGTGTAGACCGGAAATGTTTTGATGGTTAGGAAGATTTGTGGTGTTTATTATGTGATCAAAAAGTTTGTTGGATTTGAAATTCAGCTGTTCATTTAGTATGTTGTTATTGTCTAGGATGGTGGCTTTATAAATTTAAAAACTTAAATTTAAACTAAGTTTTAAAAAACTTTTTAGGTTATGTCGAACCGGGTGTAAAAGTTCGATAGTTAACAGCTCAATAGTCGATATCATAAGTCACTAATCGATGTTTTCAGATTTCGATACAAGATGGCGGTTGAAAGCATCTGAATCGAAAATTTATGATTTTCCAAGAAAACTCACAAAGAAACTCTCAGAAAAAATTGAAATGAGCGTTTTCACTGTTCGTAGGTAGCTTTTCCTCCAACATTTGGCTGCGGTGGACCAGGTTTCGTATGTGGCCGCAGAGGACCAGGTTTCTTCCAATATGCGGCCGTGGAGGACCAGGTTTCGTGTTAGAGCCAATGAAGTGGAATTCTAAACATGTTACTTAGTAGCTCAGAAAATAAAATTGTTACCTTTAAAGGCGTCTCGTTCGGGGCTCACAGTGGACTGTAAGAGTGGTCTCCTCGTTCTGGTAGGCGGTAACACGTTCAGATAATCAGAATTCACTTGCACTGGCGATGATGAATACATGGGCCCATGTCGTGGCGAAGAGATTACACAAAGAAGATCCAAATCTAGATATTTAGCGGAGTACTCTAACAATAACTTTTCCTAACTAGTCGCGGTAGTAGTTTAAATTCAAACAAGCGAAGCGGTAATACATTTATGACTTCTTTAAAAAGAGAAACAACCGTGAAGCGTCAGGGCACCAAGCTTCCTCAAGCAGTTACAAATCGGAAGAGAACTGGTAAGCAAAAAGCGGGGGAAGCCAGGGATAACAGTGCCAACTACATATAGAACTGAGCGATCTTAGAGCGGCTGATGGCAGTGGCACGCTAGATGGCCGTGAGTGAGCGCGGTCGATTCAAATGGCTTGGCCCATACAATTGTTGCTAATTGGAGGCAGCTGCGTTTGCTTGCATCATCACGGGATGCAGAAATAGTCTGCATTGCATAATTGAACTATTAAGTTGAGTCCAGATGGTGATGAGCGACCCTTCGTTTGTGTGATCCTTTCTGTGAAATTGATTTTGTGAGTGGATGAAGTGAATAATGGATTACCTTGAATATTTGGATTATTACGAACCAATACCTCGAGTCGGTGAGTACGGTATCAGAATTTAAAACTGAAGAGAAGTTTAGTGCTGATTGCTCTCAGATTTTTTGCTGATGGTAGTCCACATAGAGACTGGTGATTTATGTGAGTACTGCAGCATCATGTTGCGGCAATAGCTATTATTTGTTGCGGCAATAGCTATTATTTGTTTAGTAATTGAAAAATATTACATTAAATTCTTAGCTGGACAATACGCTAGAAAAAAACTACATTTTGGAAATAAATGAAATGTATTCCAAATGAACACCAAAAAGGTGAGGAGTTGTTCATGTGTTCACTGTAACAACTTTCGAAAGAGTTTAGAAGATTATCTAATCACAGATAATCATTATAATGACGGTAAAGAGAGGATCAAGACTGAAATAGAGAGAGAATGGGAGTAAGTGGGGGAAAGAGAGAGAGAAAATGAGATTGATTGATTTTTTTTCTTCTTCAATATGCCCTAATAAAGGCATATTATGCCTGATTGATTGATTGATTGAGTACTTTATTTATGTAGATTACAATATATACTGGCTTATACACTTATATACCATAGCTTACAATACAGCAAAATTATAGATGAATTTACATAATATAGACTAGGAAAATAACTATAGAACTGTATATGATATGAAAAAACAATTTGTAATATAATAACTATAGATAATAATCATATTGTTATGCATCTACATAAATTGGCGGAGCTTTGGACATATCAATGTCCATTCTTTGGGAAGAATAATAAAAATATCCTCCCCACTAACTCTCTACCAAAACGTTAATTTCGTTATTTAAACTAAGGATTTATGCCTGAGAGAGAGAGAGAGAGGGAGTGGGAGGGAGGGGAAGAAAAAAAACAAGAACGAAACGAATGATTGGAGAGTGAGTGAGTGTGAGTGAGAGAGTGCAAAAGCAATACCCAAAGACAGCGTGTGAGAGCCAAAGTAGCATTCGAGATGGCTGTTGCCAACATTGCAACAATAATTCCCCATGGATTCCTTCAGTTGCTCCTCGGTCTGGCTAAACTTGAGCATCGGTCTGGCTAAACCTGCGGATCAAAGTTGCTCTCAACCAAGAGATGACCGACAGCTAAACTCGATCTCAGCAAACCGATTTTTTAGCTGAGACCAAAGTTGCGCTAGACCAACGTTGCGCCGGGATTAGCCAGACCCGATCTCAGCAATCGCCCCTAATTATGAAAATTAATCATCAAATCATGAGAATATAATATACTTTCTCGACCTCGACGAATAAAACATTTTCAAGATGAAGTTGATCATTATTACCAAGTCTCAGCAATTAATATAACATCGGATATAACAGGAAGACTTGAATCACCGCCACCCAATAGAAGATGGTGGTAACAGAGAATCGGTAGCTCTGTAGTCATATAATTTCCTCTGACTTGTGAAGTCAGAGAAAATGATAGGAGCACATTGTTGTCAGTTTTTCATTCCCGGATATCTGATCTGATCTTTTCATTTTACTTTTACCATAGAATAAAACAATCTTGAATATAAATTTTCTCTGACTTGCCCAGAGATTTATGCATTCCATTTGGGTCTAGTAAGATAAGTCAATTTGCCTTGCAGCATCTGTCGAGTCTCCATTATCATAAATTATTATTGCGTCAAGACTTTAGAATTTTTACTGCTCTCATGAATGTACTGTGGCGAGCCGAGACAAACAGATGAACTTATAGTGCCGGTTAAATTTCAATCATTATTAATTCCACTAGAACCAATCAGAGAAGCCGTTTTATAAAAAACACCTTCTCTGACTGGTTCTCGTAAAATCAATCACGGTTAAAATTTAACCAGCTTTTGTGCAACCGACACATAGCTTTCAACTGCAGCCGCCAACTTTATGCTGGTCAGCCTCAGGATTTTATTTCTGCTACACGTAGAATTAGAAGTAGTGAATTGGCTGGATAGATTAGATTCTAGCCTTTGACTATACACAATTGTGTTTAATTTAATAAAAACACTCCACTTATATGGTCTATTTTTGTACAAATTAATAAAAATATATAAAAACTTGTAGTAGGTACCCTTCATTATTAAAAACTTTAAAATATTTCAACGACTATTTTCGACCATAACTTATTTTCAAATTTTTAATATTGTTTTTATTAATTTGTATTTTTAATCTGTGCATTTTTATTCCGAGCTTTAAAAATATTTTCTATTGCATAAATTATATATGTTTTTTAATTTTTTTGAATCTGTGCATTTTTATTCCGAGCTTTAAAAATATTTTCTATTGCATAAATTATATCTGTTTTTTAATTTTTTTGACTCCTTATTGCAGGAATGCCATACGCATAATATAAAATAGTTCTGCTCTCATCATTCAGTTTTTACAACGAGCTTGCTAATATTTTGTATCTTTTCTAGAACACCTTGCGAACTGGAAATATTAGGATTGTATTATTATCATTGAGAACAATTGTGTTTTTAAACAAAAGTGATTTATTCATATATATTACAGAGTAAGATTAGTGTTCAACAGGTTCGAAATCAAATATACAGGCTATACCAATTTAGAATACAGTAAAAAATGTTCCATATTCTTGCAAAGAAGCAATCTAGTCATGAATCTTATTTTTATGCGGTTGGTGATTTCCTTACTTAATGGAAGAGTGAAGAATGTAATAAAGGATATATAAAACAATTTGAATATATCAATTTTTGAACATTATTGATGGATGGACTGATCCAAAAAAGGTGGTAAATGAATTAATAAAACAGGGAAACTTCATGTGTATTGCCAACAGAATGAGTATGATTTCAGCAAGTAGGGTACTAGACTTTTTATGATGATATATCTATATAATAGATTTGGAGGACTCCGGTCCCACAAGATGTCAAAAATTATCAATCGATAAACTGAATAATTATATTTTTTATTAAATTAACTGTTTTGGGAACTTTCTAAATGAAGGGCAAGTTTGATGGTTTGTGAATTTATGGAGATTGATCAATAAATGATCGGAGCAAACAATAGAACTATTGCAAAGAGTACCTATTTGAGTTTGTGAGATTGATAAATTATTGAGCGCTTAGTTTGGAAGACGATAAAGAACATTTTTCTTTGCAGCAGGACTTTGGGTACGGTAGTAATTTGGCACACAGTATTATGTATAGTTAATATATAGTTATTTAGAGCATTACTACGGTTGAGCATGCTTCTAAAATGCATTTCATATTAATCAGAGACTGTGGAAAATGATGTAAGAAATAAAACATTACAAGAGTTGAATGACAACTAGAATTTCGCAGGATTATCAACAATAGCATCTTATGCGTTCAACAAACAGCTTCTAATTTTGAATAGAATTACTAATATATGTTTGAAATAAAAAATTACATTAGATTAGAAGATATAATAACCAGTTTTGAAATAATTTTTTTTTGTAGGTAGGCTACAGTTACTCTTTATAGCATCTGTAGTTGTGGGGATCGACAGTTCTATCTTGCAAATGATTCTCACATCGCTATACATTCTGTACTGTAACTTGTTATTCATATTAAAATTCATACACTTTTTTCAAACATCAAAAATGAAAATTTTTCTCCAAAAATGTGCATAACTAAAAGATTTTTAAATATTATGCAACAACTATCAATAGAATTGATAACATTGCAATCTTAATTGCAATGCTGAACTGGTGTTGATAAACATTAATGTATATTCTCATTATATTTTTTATGCCTTATTACAATAATGTATATTTATTTATAAACTATTCATATGATGTATATTTTATATATATTTTTTTCCATCGTTGCAAACAAGTCGAGTGCATATTAAAACGTCAACTCAAGAGGTGAATACACGATACATTTATATATTCGAACATATACACTGATTATTTTGGTTACTACAGTCAGTTGAGCAAATATTTTCATCAGTGGATAATAAAATGATTTTTAAATGGGTAATTGGGTCCAAATCTCAATTATCCATTAGCTATAACACTAATTTCAATGCTCTCATACATTAATAAGTTCCAATAGGATAATTTGGCGGTTTCAAACTAGTATGTTATTTTACAGTTACTGTTTGACTTTATTATTATCATATATCATTCAAATTACTATCAACCTCATGATAGGTTTTCATAATTCATGTACCGTATGAAGAATGTATTGGAGAGAATTATTACATTATTGGTTACATCCAACACTATGTATGAAATTTGATCTTAAAAAACACACATATGAAACTGAAATTCATCTCTCAGATATTTTTTCAAAATTCTTGGTGTTTTGTTCTCTGTTTAAACGCATGAATTATATTACAGCTTTCATGTTGAACAGTAAAAGGACGATGATTTATTCAAAAGTGAATTGACCAAACATTAAATTTCAAAGGCTATTTGAATTATTAGAAAGACTATGGTAGATACCGTAATCAATAATTGCTCCGCCATTGAAATATGAAATATGCTCCGCCACCTATACACTCACATTTCAAGTAGTCGGCTTTACTGGCTGAACATTTTTTTTAGAAACTCTCTATAATGAGAAAGGAAAGTGATTCCATCAAAATATAAACCAATTTTTATGATAAAAATATTGGTTACATAAATCATTGAAGATCTTCAAAGGAGTAATTCAAATTTGAGAATAGACACAAGATGATATGATCGTAATGTACCAGTAATTAATAGAGTGTAGACCTTATGGAGTGCACACTTTTCTAGTTATAAGCAAACAATTGATCACAAAATTAATATAGTTTAGCTCAAAATAAAATGAAACAAAAACTAGTAGGAAATGTTCCTAGACATTTATTTATAATATAATGATTGATTGAATTATAATACAAAACTTATTGACTAACACATACATAGGTATCATAGTATAATAAATTAAATTCTCAACTAAATTGTAAGCTTAAACTACAATGAGTCACATTTTGAAGATTCCACATATAATTTTCTAAGAAAACGCACATTTGAAGAGAGTGTAAAGCTCACAAAAATATCATTAAGACATAAGACCTCATGTTTCACATACTAACTGCTTTTAAACATTTCAATAAAATATTATAAATTGTAACAGAACTTACAAATGTATACACAAACTATTTATACATTTACTATACAAAATAGGTTTTTCTCAAGCATCAATGCAACCCAACACACGTATTGGCGTAGAAATATTAACTGAATTACAGCTTATATACCTTGGAAATAATAATAATACTCAACAAATAAGGCGATAATATATATTATGCTTTTTAAAAGTCAACAAATTTATATCTGGGGCAGCCTTCTCAGCGGTAACAACATTTAACAACAAATTAAAATATCATGCCTAGGATTCCGTTTAAACAACGATATCTTTACATAGAATTAAAACATCAATAAAATGTTTAGAGGAATTCTATCCCTGATGGTTATTCGTTCAAAGCGTAGCATTGTAGCATTCGTTCAAAGCTGACAGTAGCATTGTAAAAATGCATTCAAGTTGATAAAGATATCAATAATAATTAGCCTATAAAATAAGTCTGTGATGATAGTTCAGTCATGTAAGATGGAGGTACCGTATTAGGTATTTCACTGTAGCTTTTGCTCTTTAATTGATAACATTGAAAAGCTATAGGCTACAACGCATGTGCAGAAACAAAAAAATTGTAAGCACGACCAGAGCCAATATTGATGACCTGCAACATTTCATGTACATTTCACACAATAAAGTCTAGCTTATCTCATATGCTCATACAAGAATATGATATTTCATCACATTGGATTTCACAATATGCCCTAAATAAGTTAAATTAAAACTCTATTAAAATTGGAGAAGGTTAAAAACGATAGGTTCAGAGCAGTTAGGTTAGATTCAATAATTAGAACTAAACAATACACAAAAACATTCATTTCTCAAGAGGAACTTTTAGATTGGTCGCCAAATATTCAATATTCAAATGAATTTTGAGATGAGTCAATCATGTAGGAAAACATTGAGTTGAATTTCTTTGAAAATCAAGTAAACACTCAAGTATTTCACTTACTTAATAAATATCTCTCCGGTTTTGAAAATTCCTTGATTTTGATCTCTTGTGAAGTTGTAATATTGTTAACATGTGTCGTTGCTGAGAATGGTGGAACAAATACCTATACATTTTAAAAATCACACTTTGAATGTGTCGTTAAATTTGTTAATTTTAACATCAAAAAATTAAAAATGTATTCCTAATATGAAATGTTTGGTTGATACAATATAGTTGTTTTCATAGCATCGTGCAGTAACAGTCAATTATAAAAATTGTTTTTCAACGTTGTCAATTATAATTCAGTGATACATTGTTTTGAGCTAATCAAAACCGTTGATGACCAGTTTGAAGCAACAACCTACATTCTATGACAAATTGCAATTGAAAGGTTTGGGGGTCTCAAATTCCACAAGGATCGTATAGGATTCAAAGGTTTTTGACATCTTTGGTGCCTAGTTCCGCATGTCATTTGTACTCTATAAAACTTCAATTCGCGATAACTGGTGATAAACTACTGGCAGATAGACTGATAATACACAAAAAATTACAACTCTTTTTTCTCTATCTTTTAAAATCCTATTATTCTCACCATCTTCTACTAAGTCTGATTTTTATTATTAGTAGATCTTCATTGGAAGCAGTGTTATATAGAACATTCCTCTTAAAAAAATCGTACTTTAATGACAAGATCAAAAAATGTCAACTTGCTATGTTGCAACTAATGGGCTTTCATTTGGACGAGGCACCAAAAGCATGTCATAAAACGAGTGGATGTGGGTGGCGGCTGCAGTGGACAGTAATTGCTAGACAAGTGTGTTCTGTCACAGTATATCTGTCTCATATACTTTGCTAGTGGTGGAGGTGGAGGTTGAGGTGGTGGGTGTGGTGGTGGAGGGTGTGGTGGTGGGGCCCAGGTGGGAGAGGCTACCCGACATGGGTGCGGCAGCACTGAGTCCCAGACCCATCTTGGCCAGCAGATTGCTTTCGCTACCGGTCTTCTTCAGCTGCAGGAGGTCGGGAGGGGGCGCGCGCTGCAGCTGCTGCAGCCGGGTGTACTGCTCCTGCAGAGCGCGCTGCTTGCGCAACAACTCCTGGTGGCGTTGCTCAAGCATCTCCTGGCGAGACTGAGCGCCTGGTACTCCCTCCTGCGAGTTGACACTCTCACAGCTGGACGACAGCGGAGGATCGGCGCCGCCCGATTTCGAGTTCTCCTTCAGACTGGAGCGGCCTCTGCGTAGAGGAGACTGCCCGCGTGGTGGAACCGACGGCCCCGTGGGGGAAGATAGGGGCGAACGTGATGAGGTGCGGGGGGGAGGAGGTGGAGGCACACGTTTCGACAACAGATCTGCCCCTCTCTCGGGCACTGGTGGCTTCCCACTATCACCCGACGGGTATGAGTGGAGTCTGCGCAGTGTAAAGTTGCCGCCAGCACTGGTTGGTGTGCTGGTGCTGCTGCTGCCGGTGGGAGGGGGCGGTTTTGCAAACGTCTGCAGTTCGTCTAGCAGAGCGTCGAGTGCGTTCTCCGGACGGGAGGCGTCGAGCCCCCCTCTTCCTGCGACCCCCCCGGGCCCCCCGCTCGGCCCCACGACATCCCCCGCTCCAGAGGCCTGTCAACACACACACAAACACCACTGTTATTACACACACCTTCAAGAAATTCACCACGTACGTGTGTCAAAGATATAGTCATCATACAAAGTAAGTCGTCTTTTTCTGCTTGTACAGTCTCATTATACAAACTTAGAATTTCAGTTGTATGATGATAATGCTAGAGGCATTGAAACTCAAACCTTCTCATTGTATTAAAAAGTTTGTACAGTATGTACAAATGTTTTTACTGTATTACAAACCTCTCTAATTCGAATTTTCAGTTGTATAATTATAATGCTAAGTGTATAAGAGCTCGAAAATTATATTTTAATATATTATATTCGTTATATAATTTATAAGAATGTTATTCCCTTTATCTCTCTCCTTACAATTTATTCATTCTTTCCAACAGATACGTCAACCTTATAGGTTACATTACATGAAGAACATTCATGTAAAATTTTCTACAGTTTATTACAAACTGGTCTACATTTTAAACTAAACTAAACTTGATGGATTAAGGTTGGCGGAAATGATTGAATCAAATTGACAGCAAAATTTGTAAGGCAGACTTTCAAGTTGTTTCATCAGAATCAGATTGCTGTATTTATAACTTAAAATGAAAAATGTTATTTTTGAACCAGTTCCACACTTGCATGTTATATTGCAATGCTCGCGACAAATGATTGATCATTCATGCCCCACTCTATGCCATTTTTTCATCAATACAAACCATGAACATACTTTAAAATGATGATTTACCCTTTGTTAGGTACCGGTAGATAAATATTTTCATTGATCATGAAAAACAAACTTGATTCACACAAAAGCAACAATTTATGATCTGTTAAGAACCCGATTCATTTTAATCTGACACTGTTCAATGGATCAGCATCTCTATTGATTCCGTTTTTAGAAGTTGAAATTGTGTTTAAACCCCAGCAGTTCATTGTAAACCATAAGATTTTTATGAGTGGACTTGATATGCATGCATATTAATCAACCCAAGAAATGGAATGGATCCCAATTTCAATCAAATTAATACAAAGTTCACAGCTTGATAATAGTCATACGATAACAACATTGCAATAAAACAAAATATATTGATCAAATTTTATAAAATACGTTATTTTTAAAATATGATATGTAAGCGATTGAGTTCGATCCTTTTTTTAGAGTGAGTATAAACCTACCTACGAATTTTTCATGTGTAACCAAGTTAAATAAATCTCAAGATATAGCTATAAAATATTCATATAGAGCACATATTTTCAACAAGTATGCTCCATCAAACTTAAGTAGGTACCGACAAGAAATGCAGCTGCTATGATTCTGTCGTTGGGGTGGAAAATGTAATTTACAGCATGCATCTTTATTGAATTAATTCATCAAAAATTAAAATTAGAGCTTGTATGTGTCAAATTCCAACAATATTTCAGCTGCAAGAAAACAATATGCTGGGGAATATAGGATTGGATAAAGCAAACAAAATAATAAAGCATTGAATTTACATAAGAATGAGCATAGAATTGATATCCAATCATAAAAAATGTGAACAGCAACAAACAAGGAAAGCATAATCAAACAAATAGAAGTCAACAGTATTTATTAAAGCTATAAAATTGTGTCATATTGATTGTTTTCAATGGAGATTATTTACATTTTAGAACAAAGAGAAATAATCATTCCGAATTTTATCAGTGATTTGTTCATCATATTTTTACTTAAACTTCAAATTTAGATATGTTTTATTTAATTTTGAATATTCCAATGCTCTGTTTCTATAAGTATGTAGCGTAGGACGCTAAGTGAATAAGCATTTTCTCACTTTTACTTGGATACAACAATTAAAAATGAAAATATACCGTAACCAACATAAAAAACTTTCTATCATTAGGGTACCTACTTGAAATATCCAAAACCACACAATACTATTTCATCCAATATGAAGTACAGTATAATATATCTTTGAAATAATAAATATTTAATCCATAGTATTCCAAAACTTTTTGCTTCATAATTAAATTGATCTCATCGATATTTTTGCTGGAAATTATAATATACTTGTGCATGAGACCCTCACTGGAATATTCAAAATAGTTTATACTGTCGTCTTCTGTCCGAGAGAAGTCTTGTAAAATTCAACAATAAGATAAAGTGAAAAATATAAAAAATAACTAACCCACCACCATTTAGAGAAATTTGTTTAATTTGACAAAAAATATGTCTTTACCTAAAATGATGAGATAATCATGCAGCCATTCAGTTCACATATTGAACGAGAATTTAAGTCAGCAGTTCTGCTTCAGCAGTTCACCCTTTTGAAACTAATAGTGACACAAAAAAAGGGAAGGCATTAGCTACAAAACACCAAACAAGGAGAAAAAGTGGTTAGACCAAAGGTTTGTTTGTGCAATTGTTTGAATTGAAAGACGCAAATAATATATAGTTTCAAGTTGCAACATTTACACAGACGAATTTGATGTGAAAGAGTAGACTACAACAATCATTAATATTCATAGAAATAATGTACAAATTGCTTGAATTGTGATATAAATAAAAATCAGTGCATTTCAGTTATTATCAGAAACTCTGTGATAAGACTTATGAAGAAATTTATTGTGAAAGATGGTAGATTCATAGTGAGTGAGAATATTAAAATTGATGTTTAAAATTTCAAAATTGAATAGATTGTGAAAACATTATTATAAATTGTGAATAATTGAATATGATTAAACTGTAATGACTGGATAAAGTTATGTAGGGATGGATCTCTCACTATTAAGAAGAAAGACTGCACAAAAAAGAGACCAGAGATAAAAATGATGATTTATGTAGACTACATCAAGCAGAAATAATGTGTACAACATAATTTTATTAACTAGTAATGTGTGATTAAGAAATTTCTGTTTTTTTTTTCTAGAAAACGTTGACGAGACATCTGTTTTTCCAATTTTATCGATTTTGAAGACAACTCAACTATTTATTTATTCTCATAAAATTCAACAATATGCTAGGGCTGATGACCCCATTCTAAGACAAAGTCTTCAGGTATTTTGAATTAAAACTTCATATTAATCCAATTTTTTCAGGAACTTCGAAGCTGGAAGACAAGCAAAATTCGAATAACTTTGCAGAAGTAAGCAGGGGTTTACATATGCTTATTTGAACACGATTGTTACAGGAAAGGTTCTGAATAAGAACAAGTATTTCAGAATGGAGGCAAATCAACTTCAATATTTACATCATTATTCTCATGGCATTAATTTTTAGACTTGATTGGAAATTAACCTTTGACAGTCATCACAGAACAATGTGAACCGATTGCACAAGCAAACTCCAAATTAAAAAATGATCATGCAGAAAATAAAAGAGGATAACATTGATAAATAAATGAAACACAAAATTTACATGATTCAAACAACACATAAATTAAAATAAAAAAAGCGGACATGATCAACATGGAGGTTAAATGAATTCACAAATGTGATCAAAATAAGAACAAATAATACAGAAATGAAATAAAATAAATACTTGGAAAATTTGTTGCATGGTGTTGAATGTGTGATTTTTGAAAATGATAAATGCTCATTATTTGATATTGTAGCCCTTCATGCTTTCAAACAGGTAGGCCTGATTGTTAAAGACAAATACACAATTTATCATCTCAGCTGCATCTCTTCATTTGAACAGAAATGAATCATTCCAAATTTAATAAGAAAAATGTTACCTTATTATTCTCAAGAAAATAATTCTTGAAAACCTCATTGGACTATATTTTATGCTTTTTATGCAGCTTAATAAATTGATAAACAATTCATTTATATATTTTCATCAGCTTAGATATAATGATGTACTGGATAGCTTCCAATATATTAGAATAATATTGTAACTATCGCAAAATATAATTTTCTTTTGTAAGACACAACTTAATACCTAGGAGAGTAAAATCCCAAACACACAACAACCATTATAAATTTATATTGAAAATTGAATAGCATTAATTCTATCAACTAGAATGTGGAATTTTTAACGTTTCAAGTTTAAATAACATTTAAATGCAAACATCTCATCATTTAGCAGTAATTATATAGATATAATGCCACTGATAAAGAACAGATAAAGATTTCATGCAAGCAAACACTTCCAGAGAACAAATTATCGAGCAAGAAAGAATTTCAACCTAAAAAATGTTATCAACTTCCAAAAAGTAAGGCAATGATTATAAATCACTCAATTTACAAGCAACCTTACAATACCATACAGTTTCTTTCATCAAAGAAGTATCACCAGCTGAAACATTATCAATCGATATCCTTGCTGATTAGTATTATTTTTTAAAGTTAAATGATTATTGAAAACTTTTTTATAAATTTATGAGGAGTTTGAGTAAACTATCATATTTTTCTCACCAAATCCTCGAAATTTTGGACAAAAGAAAAAGATGGAACAAATTTAAAAATGACAATTTGCAACCACTATTCCAATGCTACAGAATTTGGAATAGATACAACATTATTAGATTACACGATGAGATCATTGGCCATGATAATACGTCATGATAATAATAATTGAAGCCTTGTAATGTATAGGCCTACCTACTTCTTACACATTTGGATCACGTAAAGCGACTTTTCAGATTAAGAACATTACTATTTGCATTGAGAGCAATCTATTATCTTATTTTGATGATACTGTAACTCAAATCATCTTATATACTTATGATCCACTTGAATAGCTTATCTCCAATCCAATAAATTTTTAAACACAAGATGACTGTCATAATTAATCTTCTATCCTACTTGAAAATGTTAGTTACAATCTTCAATCTTTTAGCTATGAGGCAAAAACTAATATTGTTAGAGTATTGATCATACAAGGGCATTTATTTGCATTGGTGTTGCAAAAACCATCGTTCAAACTAAAACTGACAACAAAAACTATATTTAATGAAGAAAATTTACAGAAAATTTCAACGTCAGTTGTTTATCACCACCAATTTTAGTGAGTTATATTGGAAAAATAAATATTATAATTCACAATAAACAATAAACATTTCCATGTCCAAACTATAAGGGCGTCTCAGACGTGCTGAATGTTTTTTTAGCTCGTTAGCCGGATATGCATTGTCTTTATGGGGTAAACTATAAGAGCGAAATAGACGCTCCCCATAAGTTTTCATTTTCTGAAAACGAGCGAAATAAATTCGGCTCTTAAGACGCCCGTAAAGGTGGGGCTTTATACAGTTAATACTTCCTTGGCAAAGAAACTGGATGACATTGTTAAGTTGAAAAAGTTATTATTTGCTTGCATAGGATGTAAAAGAGAACATGTTTTTAAATATTTTCAACTAGAAATAGTTCAAAATACAACCAACAGAATCTAGAGAGAAGGAAATGATGAGAATATTGCTACAGCACATTACAACAACAGGCGCGTGTGTTTGAGGTTTCATTATCCAGAATATTCTTTTCCAATGTGTGGTGAACATAACCTTACTTTATGGAAAGCTGGAGATTGAAGGGAAAGAGAGAGAGAGAGACAGTGTTCATTCAGGTGATATTGAAAATAAAGGAGTTTGACGGGAGGAACAAACAAACATTAAAAACAACGTCAAAAACATTAAAGCAGGCAAAGTGAAGCACTCGCGTAGCTCGGCAAAGTTCTCATACAATCGAAAAGAAAAACTTGAAAAAATTCGAAACGGCAGCAACAATACATGGTTATATTTTAGTGCCACATGTGTGTAATTCGTTATGCATCAAGCTCTTCTTAAACTGCAGAAAAAACCTCTTGGGGGTGCTTTTCTAGCTGCTTTGTGCGTCGTAATAGAGCATATGTTAAGGCTTCAAAGCCTTCGGGTAAAGGCATAGTGAGGTGGTAGAGATAGGGGTATAGCAAGAGGTTGAGGTCGAGATAGAGGTACTTCAATGTAACACAATATATTCGAGCGCCCGCATGGTGACGTGATCGCATTAGACAGCGCCGTAACCCGTTACCTAGACCTCACCATATGCGAACGCTCATAACACGAAATTCATTTATTTGTGTTACATTGAGACCACTCTATATCGACTTCGACCACGACCTCTACCACCCCACCATGCAAGCACCCTTGGGCTGCACACAGGTAGGACAACACACCTTGAAAATCTTCTTTGACATAATTGCTATAGCTGACTAGTGAATTTTAGTTGTGCACCAGCGAAGAGGGGAAAACAAACTTGTATGGTTCCGGACATATTAACAAAAATTTAGAATTCTATTATCTTAAAAATTCAAATTTCAACGTCATACTGGTAGTAGCAGTTAATGATAATGTGTATCGAATGAATTTCATCAACGAAATTTACATATTACTTAACCTTCCGGCAGTCACGCTGTTGTAAAAAGTACAACAGTGTCAGTTTTTTGCTGCACTATTGAATGGGGTGGTGTCAGTGAATGAGTCACCTATGCATTCCAAAACTTTCCCCCATCACTCCAATGAGTTGCAGTATCAACCGAGCAATAGTTCAGTCTTTAGGTGCCATTTAGTCGAGACAGTGCATAAGTCGCACTGTGTATAAGATAGGAAAAGATTGTATACGGGGACTGTAAACGAACCAATAACACAGAATTGATGATTTGCTTGATGTACCTTATTGGGCTATGAAATGGTAATCATCCAAATGTTCATAGATGAAATAATTCAAGAAGATGAAAAAAGTAATTATACAATTAGCTAATATCTTTTGAGAGTAGAGTACATAACACTTGGAAAATTGGATGTTGTAAAAAATACAACACGCGACTGCTCGTGTGATTGAGTAGGGCGCGGATACCGGAAGGTTAATGATAATGGGGAAAATTGAAAAAAAAATTAAAAGAGAAAGTATTCTAGGAATTCACACCTTCAATCATTCAAATTATTGGGAACCATATTAAAGCATTTGACATTTCACAATAGCGCCTGAACCATTAAAGATTAAACTATTGGTTTGCAGGAATTTTTTTGTGATTTTTGAGAAACGTTGAAGTGATTTTTGAGCACCGCATAAACTATAAACTCTTGAATAATATAAGGTGCACTTCATAATACAAATAATGTAAAGCATTACTGTTAGGTACAGTTGACAACTATTGAAGTTTGTTTAGAGATTTAATCAATAAGATGGAAAACGTTTTTTCTGCAGTTTTACGCCTCCTTGGACTCAAATTCGACAGACGCTTGAGATTTTACAATTTTCTTGCAGCCAAAAGGTACAATATTATATTCGAAATATTCCCACAATTTCAAAGTCTACTATTGCTCACATCTATTTCATCACGGGTAATTAGGTATTGAATGATAGTGAATTTTTTGTCAAAACGCAGACACAATAATTGAGGTAGAGCTACATAAATCTGAATAACATTTTTACAAATTGAATTGAGAGTTTTCCAAAGTTTAATGTTAAGTTCTTTCTAATGTCGTAAATTATTTTCCATGTGTGATGGAAAGATTCTTTATTGGAGACAAAGAAAGAAAAAAAGAATTGAATACTTCATTTTATTTTCAATGCCGATTTTTGGAAACTACTGATCTAAATTCCAAATCCGAACTCTAAATTCAGGAATAGAATAATAAATTTATTTGAGTTGGTTACAGGAAATATTTGAATATTTCAAGCGTCTGTATAATACAAGCCCAGAGTTCCATACTACACGGCTATTTACAGAACTTTACATCAACATACGACAAATGCCCTAGCACAAAAAGCTCACCCAAGCAAATGTCCTATTAGAAGGAATATTGTAATAATTATTGGAAATGAGGGTAATTTATCAGATGATAATTTTGCACCCGTATTAACGGATTCTTAAAAATCGGTAGAAGAAAAATTAATATATTTTCAACTGGCAGGGTTATCGGAACCCCTAAGAAACTGAGCTTCAAAAAAATGAGGAAACGAGAAAATAAAATTATAGAAAATGTGATTCACTGTTCAAATTAGGTTAGACTATTACAGTATTCATTTTCCAAATCAATAATTGAGAAATAATAGAATATTTGAATAAGAAATTATTATAAACTATTTAAAATCCTTACAAGTGGATATAATTTTATCAATATGAGAATTAGCGAATTCTCATGTTTATCAGAATAGAATAATTTTAGTGAGATAATTTCACAATTATTATTCAAAAACACTAATATGATTTGCCATTTTTTAAACCATCGGGCTAGGTTGATGATCAAGGAAATACATTTTTTATGACCTGTAATAGCAAACTTCCAATCTTTATAAATCAGAAGATATGCAAAGAAGTATTCAATCAGACGTTTTCAAATCAGAAGGAAAAAATGAAATATTTTCATGATATCTGATTGAAAAACATCATCTAACAAAAGCACAGATAAGAAAATCAATAATTATTCTAGTGGAAAATATCGAACTGAGAAGCACGCATATAATAATTTAATCAGACTATTCTATTGCTTAAAAATAAAAAAAAGATCAAAACAAAAATATTTTTTAGTAAAATTCCAAAATTTGAAACATAGAGATCTGAATGATAATTATTATAGAAAACGCTGCCAGAAATAAGAAAGCAAACCTATTAAGAAACAAACGATATCCACAGTTTGTAAAATAAAATAATTTTCACATACACTATCCAAAGAAATTGAAATTGGCAAACATTAAAAAATACTACAAAAATTTGAATTTCATAGATTTATCCAACTTTTTCCCTTTATAATATAGGTGAAGCTTACTTTGATAATGTAAACTGTATAAAGATAAAGTATGAACTGTATTGTATACTTTGATGAGTCTAATACGGTAATGAGTCGTTGATAAAACAAATGGCTAGTCTTTCAGGCTCTAATTTTGCAATGGTTGTGGTTATCAAGTTAATGGAATTATTTCAAAAGAATTCTCTCAATTATTTCAAAAGTTAAGATAAGTATCAGTAAATTGGAAATTTTCCTGAGAAATGGCTTAAATTTCTAACAAGATTGCAATATTTTCATCTGAAAAATTAATTTGAAATCAAAAAATTTTACTATATAATGAATTTTTATAATATACCTAATTTTTTAATACTACAACAAACAACAGGTATTGGGGCTGATGTCATATAGTCTAGTAATAGGCATATTGAATAATGCAAAGAAATTAAGTAAAATGTAACTTTTAGTTACAATGTACATTTGTAAGAGAACCAATATTACCGTTACTTGATAACTAGAAACAACTTCAAGATTCTTGAAAGGAAAAAATACTATGAACAACAATTAAAAAAAGGGTTGATGAAAAATATGATTTAAAAATGATGTATCTATAATTTGCATTTGTGAAAGGAAATGCCAGTGTACATCCTCAACTTGAAAAAAGGGGAGACTCATCGTTTAGGTAAAAATATAAAATCTATAGTCTAAATACATCAATATCCTCGCTTCAGGTTCTGATTACATACAGCACAAGTGTATTCTATGTTATGCCATCTATTTCAAACCATCATCTTATGCAGAACTAAATGTCATGATAATGATCTGATGAATGGATGAACATGCATGAATTCTAACCTGATGAATTCCCAAAATGCACATAAATATCGATCAACACTGATAAATATATATTTTTGAAAGCCAAACATCACTCATGTTCTTGAAATCACTCTATTACGACAAAATATTAGTGCGAGATCATCTGCACTATTCAACCTCCAATCCTTGAAGTAGCAGTTTAGGCTCAATGTACACTATATAGGCGCAAAACCAACAAACCGATGCAAAAATTAAAACAAAATCGTGTGAATTGTGAGAAAAAAGGTGGATGAAAGAAGCTAGATCGTGATATATGTGATTCTTGTGAGTTCAAATCAAAAAAAAAAAATGAAATCCTCAACAATTTATACAATATCTTAAGAAAACCTGAAAATTTCAATTCTCAATTAAACCACTGGATAGAAATTCAAGAATAAATAGAAAAAGTAAACTATTTTCCAGGAAATCCCAATTCATTGTGTGATTTTCGCT
This sequence comes from Nilaparvata lugens, assembly GCF_014356525.2. NCBI lineage: Eukaryota > Metazoa > Arthropoda > Insecta > Hemiptera > Delphacidae > Nilaparvata > Nilaparvata lugens. Next base: position 94,045,329 of record NC_052506.1, on the reverse strand, counting down.
ATATGTGCAAAATTATTGGAGTAACAGTTGGTTGGGGGAATTGTGTGCAACACTCAATATATTGGACATTTCATGCAGATGACATAAAAAAGTTTGAAGGGCCACGTCTATGTAAACTTCAATAAATAATTCATAGAACAACAATAATATGGAAAATATGGAGGAGAAAAATTTTATTCAAATTGGAAAAGTGGTAGACAGATTTGAGAAGAAAAAAGTTCACTATGTTTCAATTATTTACAATCATTTGCAAAACTAAGTGGTACAATTTAATAAGTAAAAACCGTGAGTTTCATAATCAAATAAAATCATTGCCTGAATTGGATGAGATGCAAAGAATGGACAATCTCGTTATCCTCCATCTAACGTTCATAACTCCATCTCTCAGAATGACCGTTCATAACTAGTTTAATGCTCCAATTTAGAAAGTACCGTAATGCACCTTTCTAAACTCGTTGCAATAGAGGCAGATTCAACGGAATTTTATCACTCTCGACAAAGAGAAAATGTTTTATGATACCTTATTCCCTACCTCATAATGTTGACATTAAATAAAAGTTCTTTGAACATAAAATATAATATTAACTATTAAGTTATCGAAGTGATAAGTGATAGAAAGTAATTTGAAATAAAAATTTATAACAGGCTTTAGTCAATTTTACAGAAAGGTACGGTAACTCAAACTAGAAAGTAAATGAAGATGAAAAATGCTCTGGAGCAGGCCTTGATTAATTTCACAAAGGGGTAACTTATATTAAAATGTAAATAAAGATAGAAAATGCTCTAGAATTGGAACTTTATTACAGGAATTTTGGTGGCAATTCCTTTAGATATTCAAGATAATTATTATCTTATATGAAATTAGTCTTATTGCCTGTATAATTTATTGAAAAAGGAATGTTATCTTAAATTTTCAATATCCAATAACGAATGAAGAGAGAATTCAGGATATTGCCTAAGTATAGCCTGGTGTTAGAAATACGTTTCTAAACAAATCACAAGGCGGCTCGTGAAGCCTTCTTCGTTAGCTTATGATTCACATCTATCGTTTCGTCATAAAAATTCAGCATGCTTTTTATACGTTGTAAAAGAGCAATTTGAACAATCTATATATATATATATATAAAAGTTGCCAATTTCAAGCCAGGTAAGTAGGTGTGCAATCAGTCCAAACACAAAGATAATTCATATTCAACTCATAAAAACACAAAAATATATAGAACGTTACAAACTGTGGATTTCGTGCTTATTTTTGTTTTTTAGAAAAAAAATCAACACTGAACAGGCCTAGGTCCTCTGATTCAAGACACAGCAGATAGTAATACCGACAGGTGACACTTTATAGATATCAATGAACAGTCAAAATAAAAGAAACAAAACTCGAACGATCTAAGTTTCCATAATAGAAATAATGACTATATAATTATATATATAAAGAAACAGGCGTGACAAATATATATTTAATACTTTGAAAATGTGTTTGATTAATGTCAGAGATAATTTTGCGAATTATTTTTAAATATTTATGTGCCAAAATCAAGGAATTGAAGAAGTTTTGGGCAATTGCCTGTTTCTCTTTCCAAATATCGTGTTTGTGACTGTTCTAATAAATAAATAAATAAATATTTTACTACCGTAAAGGAACCACGCTCTTTGAATGAATGCAAGAGATTTCAAATCAGGAATCAATATGATTTTATTTGATCGATCATTTACATTATTTAATTGCATTTTTGAAGACTAGACTGGGGTCTGAACTAGTGTGCAAACTCTACTGTCTCATTTGTTATAATTTGTTTTCTAATTAAAAGTTTGTTTCACTTGGCTGGAGAAGCTGCACTTTTCAAATCATGCAGAAATAAATAATAGTTTACAGGACAGTAATAAATAGATATAGTAAAATATATGTATATCAATAATGAAACTGTTTTTATAACTGTAGTTGAAATTCACTGATAGAAACATAGATAAAAATTGAGCTGATTTCAATTTGCAGACATCACCCATCATCATACACTACCTAAACTGAATTTTCTCAAACCTAATAAAGCGTGATTAACAATGACCGTTTAAAAATATAACTCAAATATTAATGATGGGTTGCTGCTGTATGTATATTTTTTCCCCAATTAATCAAGAATAATATTTGAAATGCAAACTGAAGCTACATGCTAGAACCTGTGGACAAGCTCAAGAGTTAGCTAGATAGTTCAGACCTAAGAAGAAACTAGAATAAACAACCCAAAACTTAATAAAACATTCTTACTCATAAATGAAACTAACATTCTCAATTAGTGATTGTCAGAAATAAAACGGGCCTAACGATTGAGGATATATTTTTTTCAAATACAGGGTGATTCTTAATTATGGTAGAATAATTTAATAGGTGATAGTAGAGGTGAAAATAAGAAAAAAGTTCTTATAAACATATATCCATAAACGCTTCATTAGCGAGCTATACAGGGTGAAAAATTTCGCCCGGAATTCAGTTCCCCTGGTGAAATACACCGATGCTGAATTGTTTAGGAACTGGTTTTTGAAAAACTTGTCGTGGATTCATATGGAAAAATATCTGAAAAATTGAATTAAACTAATCTGGAAGCTGTAGTAAGAGTAGTTTTTGAGAAAAAATTCGAAATATGCAAAAAATCCAAGTAGAAAAACACAGACTTCTACGTTTGATGCCCAATAACTTTCTTTAATGATCAGTAAACTAATCATTTTTCCCAATAAAAATTGTAGAGAATTTAATTCTGAAAAGAATTATGTAAGCTGTGTAAACTCAATTTAAATAAAAGTTGAATAAAATGTATTCTTATGTAGTACATTACACCACAAAAAGTTGCTGTTTTATGAGGAGAAGAGAACTTATAACTCATAGGATGTAGCTGATTGCAAATAAAATATTCTGTTTTTTATGAAAAGTTTTATTTTTATATGAAAGTAAAATATCTAAATGACATTAAACTTATACCAAAAGACTAAAGATGATGTTCAAAGTGACCTCCGTTGTTCTTAATGCATATGTTCAGATGTCTTCTCATCGATTGTCGGACCCGTTCAAATATTCCAGGAGTCTGCTTTATCATTTCTATTCCGTTCAAAATCCTTAATCGGAGTTCTTCAATGGTATCAATTGGAGTATTGTATAGTAAGGTTTTCAAGTGTCCTCAAAGATAAAAATACAAAGGATTCAAGTCTGGTGACCTAGCTGGCCATGGTACTGGCCCACACCTCGGCCTATCCATTGATTGGAAAGATGTGATTCAGGTGTTCACGAACAGCAACACTGGAGTTTGCTGGAGCTCTATCATGCATAAACCAAATGTTTTGGCGCAACTGAAGAGGTATATCTTCAAGTAGAATAATAGCTCCTCTCTCAAAAAGTTTAAGTAGATTATGCCATTAAACCTGGAAGCTCAGACAGAAGTAGATGATCTCCTATGATTCCTGCCCAAATGTTTACTGAAAACTGATTTTGTGGACGATTAGGATTGATGGCATGAGTATTCTCAGCTGCTCAAATATGTTGGTTGTGGACGTTAACGATAGCTGTTCTTGTAAAGTGTACCTCGTCAGTAAATAAAACGGTTGTTAAAAAGTTTGAGTTAACAAGTTTTTCTAAAAACCATTGGCAAATACCAGCACGGGGAATACAGTCTCATGGCAATAGACTATGAACTTTCTAGAGGTGGTATGGATGTAATTGTTGCTTTTAGTATCCTCCAAATAATAGATTGATTGACATTAAACTGCACTGACAATAATTCTCTCGTGCTCTTCTCTGGATGTCCATAAATTTCATTAAGAACTTGTTCTTCTTACTCAACAGTCCTGGTAGATCGGGGTCTGCCTGCATAAATGTGCTCTTTAGACATCAAAGAACCTGTTTCAGACAGACGTTGATGAATAGTGCCAAAAAACCTTGAACTTGGACATACTCGGTTAGGAAAGTTTTCTTGATACAAACGTCTTGCTTCAGTACTATTACAGTGTCCAATCCCATACATTAAATGCATGTCAGCTAATTCAGAGTATGAATAATGTCTAAAATTACATGACATTTTTCAAAAATTAACATTCAACACAAAAGTGAAGTGGAATGGTTACAAATAACTGGTTAATAGATTAAACAGAAAACACAGCGCGGTTACAGTGGGCCTAACTTACAGTTTGTTGTTTTGTTCAACAGTGAGCTAAAATATTTCTGAAAATAATTTTGAACTGATAATTTCTTTTAAATATGTTCTTATTAAAAACAAAATGAATCAGCTATTTTGAAGCAGCTGTTATTCAAATCCATGTTTTATTTGCAATCAGCTACAACCAATGAGTTATAAGTTCTCTTCTCATAAAACAGCAACTTTTTGTGGTGTAATGTACTACATAAGAATACATTTTATTCAATTTTTATTTAAATTTAGTTTGCACAGCTTACATAATTCTTTTCAGAAATAAATTCTCTACAATTTTTATTGCAAAAAATGATTAGTTTACTATTCATTAAAGAAAGTTATTGGGCATCAAACGTAGAAGTCTGTGTTTTTCTACTTAGATTTTTTGCATATTTCAAATTTTTTCTCAAAAACTACTCACACTACAGCTTCCAGATTAGTTTAATTCAATTTTTCAGATATTTTTCCATATGAATCCACCATAAGTTTTTCAAAAACTAGTCCCCAAACAATTCTGCATCGGTGTATTTCACCAGAGGAATGAATTCCGGGCGAAATCTTTCACCCTGTATAGCTCGCTAATGAAGCGTTCATGGATATATGTTTATGAGAACTTTTTTTTCTTATTTTCACCTCTACTATCACGTATTAAATTATTTTACCATAATTAAGAATCACCCTGTATATGAAGATGATTGTGTCATAGCTCAAAGATGTGATATTTGTGGCCAGAAGGCTTAGTAGAGGGATATCGATATTAATATTTTAAATCTATTGATAAACTGTCTCATTATAAGTTATGAGCTTTACGCTAGTACTGTTTCAAGTTTTACAATTTGAAAAGTGGTTAAGGTATATTGGATATCTATAATGATATTTATGCTATAGTCATTCATAATGACTTGAATGTTGTCAATATCACAGATTTATAAAGAAAATAAGTATTAATTCATAAATGATATGGGTTCATCTTTAATAAACCATAGGACTTGAATTTTGTCACTACCACAGATTTATAAAATAACTATTAGTTCGAGATGTTACACAGAATTATTAACCTCAAAGAAATTGGGCCAGCAGAATTTGTTCCAGAGTTATCAATGTAAACATTAAGGTTTAATGTTTATTTTGGACCAAAATTTTATATAAATTGTACACGTGAAATTCTAACCTTATCTTGGACTTTGTCACCTATAAATTTGGAAGAAAAATAGCACAAGGACTGCCTTATTATTTTTTATCTTTCAATGTTATTACATTAGTGTCAATTGCATTATAAATAAATAAAATAAATAAAACTGATACTAAACCTAGTAGGCTATCTTATTGTTTATGATAAATCTGATGTCATTTTTCAACTCTAATTAGCATTGTTCATTGAAATACTGTAACATTTTTCAAAGTTACAGCTTCTTCTAAACTGTAATTATTAAAGACGAAAATTCAAATTTTGTAAATATTAAAATAAATTTGGACAATAATTCCTCCCTGAACAGATGAATGGTAAGCATGATGTGAAAGTAGGGAATGTTTCGCAACACATTGGAAAATACAAACACATGTTGATAAAACAACAACAACAACAACGACAGAAACAACAACAATAGTAACAAACAACTCAGCGGTAACAACAAATAAGCTGTTGGTTTTAGACATTGAACACTGGACAAGGATCAGCTGGGAATTTACAATACGGCATTAGTACATTTTTATCAATAGCACAATACTGGGAACACAATTTTTACATTTTACTCAACAATGGAAGACACTGTCAAATTGGTATAAAATATTATTATACATAAAAATAATCAGTAGAGGTAATAATTTTTCAAAAATTGGGCTATATTTTTTCAGGAAAATTTTATGATAGAAACGAGAGAGCAAATAAGAAATCGTAATTATAGAACAGAAGGAACATGAAGGTGAATAATTCATGATTATATCAAACGTTCTATAGAATTAAAATAAGTTAATATTCTCAACAAATTTAAATATTGCATTGAGTAATAATCAACCGTTATCTGTTGAAGTTCCAATTAGGCCTATGTCAAAATATTTAATTAAAAATATGAAAATTGATAGTTATTAATAATTAAAACAATTCAATATTTTTTATCTAGAATAAATAATCAAGATAAGCCATTTTATTGTATTTTTTCTTTAGGGCTACTTTTAATAGACTATGAATGAAACTATAAATCGATTTAATATAAAAAGATTTATATTTTTATTTATATTAAAAGTAGCCCTAAAGAAAAAAATCAGAAAATGACATTAATGTCCGAACATGTTGTGACAAAATAATTTAAAAGGGTACTGAAATTTATATTTTCATCTATATTATTAAATCATGATAAGGTCTACCGGAGACATCTATTAAAACTATGCAAAATGATAGTGTTCTATTTCTACGGGGTTAGTTAATGGTTTTTTCATAGAATCACTAATTGTTCCTGTATATTTTGTTTCTAGACACTACCGTTTTCAGCGAATCACGCCATTATAAAGTCTCAAAATGAGAATAAATGAGTTATTTATAGGTATTAAACATTTCAACTTTTTTGATCTAATAAAAGAATAATCAATTATGTAAGGTGAAACATCATTAATAATTGATGTGAGAATTTCTATTGGATTGATTACTGGGGTGTTTCCTTTGAAGGTAGATCGTTCATCATTCTCTCAATATTCTTATGTTTCATTAATTAAGTTTGTAGCGTGAATATTGTTGTTGTGAACCTTTCCATAATTGAAGAGACTTGATATGTTGTCTTTTATTTTTCAGTTCCAAAAATGAAGCAATCAACCAATTTGAAAGTGACTTCCTTAAAAAAGACATGAATAAGAAATCGGTAAGGTACAAGGTCTCGTATGGTTTCTACTCTATTAGGTACAATATACATGGAGTGGAAATGTGTACATTGAGCTACCAGTATAGTATAAAATGTACAAGGATACTTGTATGGTTTGCTGGGCTCAAGCAAACATGACAAATATATCAACACAATACAATCATTACATAAATTAAATAGGTACCGATTACTGTAATAACAGAAAAGAGATTCCAGTAAATTGTATTCGTTTACTGTATGAGTAGTTGGTTCATTAGAGAAAAATATTCTGGATCGCTTGAAAGAAACTTACCTATAAATTGCAGAGATAGATATACATCTTGAAAAAGACAGAATAGTTTCAATGGACACATTTTATCAAATGCACCATGTTCTTCATAATTTTTTTAACCAATACACCCTGTTTAGTTTATCATGATAAATTTAGATAAAAGTGTTTATTCAACTCAGATCTTACAAAATAACTTCATAATTTAAATGTAATACTCATTAATTCTATCACTGTCAGGCCTTGATTATCCACTCGAATTATTGGTTTATTAGTTGAGATTATTTGTTGAACTAATAATGATTGGAAGAAATATATTATAACACTGGAATCATTATACTGTTTGATGAAAGGTTCAGTACCGTAGTTACCTCATTATTATTTTATAGTTTGAATATTCTTTGAAAAATAAATGATAAAGCTTTGAGATGAAAATTGTTTTCAAGAAAAAATCGAAATAATATTATTGGATGTTAATTAGTGATGAAGTTTACAAATTTATTAAGTGTGAAAAATCTATACAAGAAACATTAATCTTATTGTGGGTAGTTTTATTGTTTTGGATTGAAGCATTTTCCTACCGTATCAAGTTCTGAATTTTGAGTGAAGAGCAACGAACTCTGTTCTGAGAAAATGTTAGATTGTAATTTGTATTCAATGCATTTTGTTGTAAGTAAAGTTACTCTATTTTTATAAATGCTTGCTGGAATGGTGTCAACAGAAAGAAGATTTAAATGTATTTAGGTAATAGTATGTTTATTCATCAAAATGAAGCGGTAAAAATATTCCAATATGAATCTATTTTGGATTATTAATTCTAGAAGTCGATTGAATCATGAGAGCGATATTTTAATGACAGAAATAGGAAGGGATCAACTCATTATAGTTTGTCAGAAAACTTCACAACACTATATTACCAAAATCATGCTACTCTTGAAAATCCGTCACTACAGAAATCAAGTTCCCAACTTCACTCCAATCCTCTACTGTACTATAAAACTGTTCTCAAAACTGTTCTCTACTATCAAAATCTCAATGCAATCAAAAACTCAACTCATTGGTGACTAGAATTTACCCGGCTCTCATCATTGGCCTCTCAAATACATTCTATTCAAGTGTCCTTAATAATCTTTCAATTAGTAATTGATTGAAATAAATTATGCAGTGTCATTATTGGTGCTTTCAATTATAGTGATAGTAGATTGACTGTAAAGATTCGTGTACTGTAACTGTATGTGTCATGCGTTTATCTGTAGAAAGAAATTGTTTACCTGTTCACAGCCTAACCAATCCCAATTTCATTGACGTCGAATTCAAATTTGAATTTGGAATTAATTTGAAAATAAATTGATAATTTTGCGATTTAACTAATCAAATGTAGGCAACAGTTGTGTTGAAAGATCGAGAGCTTGATTGATTTGATTAAAGTTACTATATTAGTTATGATAGAGTATTTTATAGTGCACAAGAGTTACTTTTAAAAGTTACTATATTAGTTATGATAGTGTATACTATATCAGTATTTTATAGTGTACAAGAGTTCCTTTTAAACCAAGACTAGGATTGATTTACTTGGTGTGGAATTATTTAAACTTGTGTTGATCATGTAAAATTATTGATGTGACTTGTATTATACTCCATAACTGGAAACCTTGGGATGTAATCTTAAAAATGAAATTATCTACTAAGATTACAGCCAAGTTCGTTATTTTAATAGTATTAAATAGAAAAACCAAGAAATTGTCAAAAACCACAGATTTTATTGAAAGTTAGAGAGACCGGTTTCTGTTGTTACACTATTGTCAATCTCTGATAAATTAAAAAATTAATAGTACTTGAATAACTTGAAAATGAAAATAACATTCATTTCATAAGAATGTAATCTTTAAACATTGAAAATGATCATTAATACAACACATTTTCAAGAACCTTCAACGTCAATTATACTGTATGTTGAGTTATCACTCAAAAAGTAAATTTCTGAGAATATGATTTTTTTTTAATAATCACTCACTAACATGTTGCAGTGTCAGTTAGTCAACCTAGATCGACTGCCATCATCAAGCCCCCGAGATCTTTCAACATCAACCTGCACGCAACCTATTTTTCCAAATACGTTATTATCACTACAAATCACTGAAAAGATTCTGGTAGCGAATGTTCACCTTTCCACGCGTGGTAGTGTGGTTCAAGATTATTGCGATATACATATAATGCCAAAAATACTGGGCAAGATGGTGGGGGGAGGGAAGGGGCAACAATGTGTAGTAATTGAATAATTTGTCTAGTGCAAAGGAGGTGTGAATGAATCAATATAAATTAATGACAACAAACACCTTCCCGAAAAAATTAGACAACAAAACTAATACAAAGTTACACATTGAAAAACAACAGAAGCTAATACGATTTTAGTTTAGTTTGAGTCTTTAGTTTGATTTATAATTTTGATGGGGGCTAATTTTCACACTTTTTTATGTTCTAGAGAGGAGAGAGAGAGAGAGAGAGAGAGTGAGTGTGTGTGTGTTTACATGCGGAGAGAGAGCTGAGCTTTACCTTTCCTGAGGTGGGGGTGACAGGGGGAGTTTCGTCCATTGTGGGAGACAGTCGAGTGTCAGGAAGACGCTGTTCTTGAACCGATGCCAATCTGTTGGAAAATAATTCGATAACTAACTACGATGATAACCTAATTACAATGAATTCAATAATTATTTCAAAATAAAATAATGATAGAAGTTTCAGAAAACAATTTACTGCTTGATAAATAACGATGGAAACCTTGATAAAATGAATACCTAGAATTACTTTTCAAATGAGATACAAGAAGTTTTTTGGAGAATGAATACAAACTGTTTTCATGATGGAATTGATCATTGATCATCAATTCTTTGCGATAATGAATTGGATGATTATCCATTGGATGATCAATTTATCATGGACCATGGAATGGATCATGATGAAATTGATCATAGTTTCATCATGACCCACGATGAAACATCAATAGCTTACTAAGATGAAAACCTTATGACAATGAATTATTGATATTTACAATGAAATGATTTTGAAATCAAATGTAACTTAGTACTCCTGCTATGATGATTTATCATTTTCTCTCCCACACAAATTTGATAAGTCGTGCTTCTTGCACCACTCAACTCTCATAAATGATACTGATTGAATTATTTGTGAGTAATAATGGATAAAATTGATACCAGAATTTTTTATAATGATTTTATTCACAAATAAGAATAAAATCATTATAAAAAATAATATAGAGTATAGCAAAACTTTTTGCTATAGAGGTGCTTCCTATCTTCTCGTTCTTCTCGAATCTTTTGAACTGTTGATCAATCATCCAATTTAGTTTAAGCCTATCTTAGTTCCACATCCACATTACTTTCCATATTATGATATAGGCTATGTACAGAAAGTCCTCATAATATCCTATATTTCTTGTTCTCCAGCTCAGATTACTGATATGATAACAACCAATTATAACGATCCCCTAATCATGAAAGTTCGGAATAAATGTTATTTTATCCACTAACCTGGTTCTTTGTTCCTGATAAGTGTTTTTACATTCAAAGCTTCATAGATAGCGGAGAAAATGAAATAAAAAGAAAATTAAAAATCGAGAAAATCTAGACGTGTGAGTTTGCATGGGGCATGTAAGTCACAAACCTTTTCAATGTAACTAATGTTCCAGTTAGCTTTTTGCAACGCCGAAGTGCACTTTCCAGACGTTCAGGCTCTTCTTTCAAAAATCTGAAAATCGAAATATTAAATTTAGAGGCATAGTTTTCAATAAAAATGTATGAAAATAGATATCTACAATGATGATTTGACTTTATAGTCGTTCATACTGTATTGTAGTCACCTGATTCATTCTTCGTAAGGCACCTGCTTCCATTCATATCAGTATATATCAATGATAATGTATAATGTTTTTTGTATTATTACTCTCAGGTTAACCTATTCAAATTAATTAATAAATTTTAATTTTTAAAGAAATGATTGGTAAAACTTCAATCAGCGGCCATTCTGAATACAAGTATCATAGAACATTTTTTATTGATGTCATCTTTCTTGTTTAAAAAGGCCTTTGAAATAATGTACCACATAATGGGTGTTTACATTAAAAATATTCGAGTTACAACCCCTAAGTCACCCCCTTATGAGGGTTGAAATCTAGCTGTACGTCAAAAGGTAGAGTATTCGATCAATAACTTATACTGAAGTTAAAGTATTATATCTACAACAGTCTCCAACTTAATGAGGGGTTCCCATACATATGACTCACTCTGTACCGGTATATCAAGAAGTACCATATAGCATTAGTTTGATATTTTTCATCAAATAAACTCCGAGTTTAGTTGAATTTAAATATACGTACGCTAATGATTCAACCAAGCATTGGAAAATGAGTATAACTTTTGTCACGTAGTTCTAATCTTCTATGATATCTATGTAAAGCACTGATCCCAGTATCTAAATTTTAGCATTTATGAAGGATCAGAAATACTCAGATTACTTTGAATACATTCATAACTTGTGAAATCTGACAGAAATGAATAATACAATAAAGGCCAAAATACAGTAACGAGAATTGATCTCCCAGCATTAATAGAGATATACAGTACCTAAATAATAATTTAGAAAAATATCCAAGATATTTTACTCACTTTTCTTCACAGACAACCTTCTCCATTTCTTGACTGAGCAACGACCTCATAGCATCTTGTAAACTAGGAAATCGTAGCTTCAATTCGGCCACAGTTTTACTGAAAAAAAAGCAAAGAAACTTTGTGAGATTTCAGAGTTTAATTTGAATATAGCTTGGAAATTCAAGCATGGACGATGGATATAAATAAAATGAAATAGATAAATTTGAATAATTTGGACTTATACGCTTAGATTAATTTATCTAACAGAATATGATTTTTATAACTACCATAGCACAAAGAATTATCAACATAACATCTCAGACTACTGGGTAAAATAGCAAATCTATTTTATTCACTTTTTACTATACTTTTTCCATTAAGAAATCTTAGAATACATTTAAAAAGTATTCTACATCGAAATATCTACATATACAAACGTGCAATAGATGAAGAATGCAAGAGACCACCCCCAGACACTACACTCTTAGTGCCGGTTGCACAACAGCCGGTTAAATTTTAACCGTGATTAATTGTTCACGAGAACAATCACGGTTAAAATTTAACCAGCTGTTGTGCAACCGGGCCTTAATCAGCTTACTCTTATAGCACCTTGATCCCCGTGAGAATCGGGGTACGATCACTCTCATCAACAACAACCAGTGTTATCTGACTATCATAGTTTTTTAATATACTTTAATATTTAAAATAGAGGATAGGTAGCTTCCGCCTGAATTATTAGTATGAAAATGAATTATCCTATACCAACCTGGATTTACTTAGTATTAAAGCCATATTCTCAACATCCGACATGTTCACTCTAGTTTTGCGATTGATCACGTTTCCTCTCAGCTCTTCAACTGTGCTCTCCAGTTCGCTGCAAAAATTACATATTCATAAAAATGAGATCCTCTTTAGAATTTAATTATTTACAAGTACTTTGCATGTACTCTACAGAGGATAGAAAATAACTTTCAAGTTAATCAAGTATGTACAATAGATAATATGAACAATACAAACAGGGAATTTATGGGTTTTCTTGGAGTAGGGCCCGGTGGCACAAAATACTTTTGATCATAATTAAATGCCATGAGAACCAATCAGAGAAGGTTAATTTTGAAAAAAGGTTTCTCTGATTGAAAACACTAATTTGAAATTGTCAACCACTTTTTATTATTATAAATTATTATAATATATACAGAACCAGGTTTCGTGGCTTTACCAGCCACATCTTCAGCTGTTTGTTTACAACTACTGTAGTCGTAGAAAAGTGTTGTAAACAAACAGCTGAAGATGTGGCTGATAAAGCCACGAAACCTGGTTCTGTATATATTATAATAATTTATAATAATAAAAAGTGGTTGACAATTACAATATTTGTTTTCATTATGGAAAAGTAACACAACATCACACAAAACACAACTGTAAGGCTTCTCTGATTGGTGCTTGTGACATGAAAATTACAATTTTGGTTCCAATCACAATAAAAATTTAACAGGGTTTTGTACAATTGCCTATTAACAGAAGGAATTACAACTTTATTTTATTATTGAAGAAGAACGAACTGTAATACACACAATATGATGTGCATTGTATAAGATATTATCAAGAGTCGTAAGAGAGGGTCAACTGCGTCCTAACTTCACCCTCCTAGGTGAAAATGAAGACAGCGATTCAATATTATTAATAACCAATATTATTAATAACCTATTCTATATTAATAACCCACAATAACACATTATTGTTATAATTGAAGAATATTTTCAATGTTTTCATTTGGAAGCATGATTTGCAATGTTTCATCAAATTTTTGAAGGCAATTTGCATACTATTCATGTGAAAGAATATGGATATTTTCTCACTAACTGGAGCATGCGGTCTGTTTTCCAAGAATTATTATTTTGATCCTGAGTAATCCATGCTCAGTCAGGAAGTAAATATTTTATACTCTGCACATGAATATAGTCTACAAGCAGTCAATACAATCTACGATGTCATAAACTTGACGATTTCATGCTTCTTTGATATTGTATCTACTCTGAAATGAAATATTTTTTATATCATGTATTACCGAATAATCAGTTTTAATAATCCTAATCACAAATATATTTTTTCCTCCACCTACTATCAAAAGTCTCATTTTACACCCTGGAATCGAATACTAAAGTACTACTTTTCCTCCCATGGGACTAAAAATAATTCCCAGCGGGAAAAGTGATCACTTTTACTCCCAAGGGAGTAAAAATAAACCCATAAGATTAACATGGGAAGAAGTCCGACAACGCCGCGATTGAAGAATGAGGAATGTGGCAACACTGTCGTGGTCGGTAGAGGAAAAGTAAAAGAGCTCTATTTCGATCTTTGGAATATTTTAGCTCTAGGAAATAAGTAGCTCTATTTCGATTGTTAGGTTATGTTCAACCGTTGGTGGATATGAAAAAGTACACACCTCTAACGTCATCGGCATCTCTACGAGAGCGTTCATCTAAAGGTACGTTTTCGTTTATGCGAACTTTTCCGCAGTCGACGACGGCAAGCATTGTTGACATTCATATTGTCCAAATTTCAAGTGTGCTAAAAGAGCTCTATTTCGATCTTTGGAATATTTTAGCTCTAGGAAATAAGTAGCTCTATTTCGATTGTTAGGTTATGTTCAACCGTTGGTGGATATGAAAAAGTACACACCTCTAACGTGGATATGAAAAAGTACACACCTCTAACGTCATTGGCATCTCTACGAGAGCGTTCATCTAAAGGTACGTTTTCGTTTATGCGAACTTTTATTTAATTATTCAATATACAAATTATTCATTGTTATAGGTATTGGTGTAGGTGGAGGAAAAATGTTGTGTGCATCACGGGACTAAAGTACTTATTCTCCCTCAGGGAAATTGTCGCCCTCGGCTACGCCATCGGGCGACGACAGTTTCCCTCAGGGAGAAAAAGTTGCACTTTAGTCCCTAGATGCACAAATAACTATTTCAGCGTAATACCATGTAAACTAATTATTATACTTGATGGTGGTAATGTGGCCTATAGTATTTTTGAAAATTCTCATTCGAAATGAGCAATCAAGTTGAAAGCACTCACGTGAGGTCAGACTCGAGCCGAAGCATCTCCTGTTTGTAGAGGTCTTCCTCTCTGTTCAACCTCGATCGCTCTGCGTCACCCGCTGCCGACCAAATGCCCTCTCCACCCGTCATCAACATTGCTCTGCAAATTATTCAAAATTAAACAATTAACAACACACAAACAAGGCTGAATAACTAAGAGCTTGTAAAGTGCATTTCAATAACGAATAATTGTAATAATAATAAATATAATAAAATATATAAATAATTTGGTTTCTTTTTTGTTTCATGTTAGCTTGATTTTGTTTTGAATTGATACTCTCACTCAGCGGACAGGATTTTTCCTTTGCTGGGTAATGCCAATAGTGTATTCAAATTGTTTTGTTTGACCTAATTTGATCTCCATTATAGAATTATTTCTAAGGAATAAATAGAATGATTTTATACTATAAAAAGAATTGAATCAAAATCTCAGGTATGGTTTCTAGGAAACTTATTGAAACTAATGGACCATCCAATTTAAAAGTTTTATAATGAATAATAATCCATTTGATTTAATAAGTGTTCTTGGAACCTGGATATATATATACTATTCTTCGAAAGACGTTTTCAACTGTCTCGAACGGTCCTTTATTATAGCTTTTTTACAGTAGTTACCGGTATGCTTACTGTATATAGCTTAAACATATTTTGCTTTGACTCTTGTATTTTGACGATTTATTATTTGATACAATATTAACTTTTACAACAATGTGTAAATAAAGTATTTCATCGATTGATTTTCTTAGGACCCAAAGAGGCTTTTATTACTTTTTATTGCCATGAAGTTATTTATTATTCACTTTATATCACTTTTTAGCAACCTAATAAATTGAGTAACTTGATGTGATTTTGAGGAAAATCGGAGAGCTTAATAATAATAATAATTGTTATTCAGCAAAATGAACCAGTTCATAATTTATAAAATTCATCTATAATATTCATAATGTTGAGAAGAGTGAGAAACAATTTTCAAGAATCTTATTTGAATTGCATTTTTAATCAGTAGAAAATCAGAAGCTAAGATGATAACACCTGTATGTATGTATCATGTATATGCATACATACTGAAGCATATGTATGTAACTATAAATGGACACCGTTCTTGAGTACCATGGATGAGTGGAATGGATAAGATATACAGGATACTAATATCAAAAATACCGTGAAATAGAATGCAATGCATCAAACTAAACTTAATGAACTATAGGTATAATTATTATTAAACGAAAATCCAAAGTAAATGCTGCAAATCACCCCGAAGACTTCTGCTACTGAAAATATTGACAACAGGGAAAACAGCTAGATGGAAATTCGATGAGCGCTACTATTCGAAAATTATTTGTTCCCGGGCTGAAATAGTATATTTCGCACCTAGGGCCGAAAATGAGACTTTTCTGGCTCGAAATCGGTTTTCAAGTCCGAGGCCGTAGGCCGAGGACTAGAAAAGATTGAGAGCCGGAAAACATTTTTGCCCATGGTGAGAACGTAATTTTTCGCCACACAGAAAAATAAACAATATATATATGAGAATAATAATTATTCTCATTGTCTATTATAAGCACTTCCGAAAGCAAAAGTGGAAGGTCATAGCTCTAGCAAATCTGAATATCAAGAAATTGTCCAAGTATTTTTATTTTTTATTCTGATTTGTCTAAATAACCTAAAAGATTATGTTCAATTATGTAAGAGGTTGAGTTTATACTTTTTATTCTTCCAAATGACAATAAGATGATATTATTATAAATGTTTTTATTATTGAATGATAAACACAAATAATGAAAAGTTTTTGATCAGCTGGTTTATCACACTTGAAAAAGTTTTTGATCAGCTGGTTTATCACACTTGAAAAAGTTTTTGATCAGCTGTTTTAGCACACTTGAAATTCGGCCAATCTGATGTGATCTGAATGTCAATGGAAGTTTAGGTTGGAAGTTCTATCCTTCTATGAAAATCGAATTATTTGAATAGTTTATAATATATATCTTATCTGTATTTTATTCATTTAAATAAAATGATAGTATATTATACAGAATACTTTATTGAATTCTAGAAGCATAAAATGATTCCGTTTATCCACCATGTTCCGTGATAAACGCTTTACTAGGAGGTTTGAGGTTAGATTCTATTATACTCTGAAAATTGAATTTGAATAGTTTATAATATCTCATTTGTATTTCATTCATCCAAATAAAATGATAGTATCTTATTGCAAAAACTTTATTCAATTCTAGAAGCATAAACTGATTACGTTTCATAAACTATTTTGTAAACACGTTCACATCAAATCAGAATCAGCTGACTTCAAGGTTATTTTACAGCCCTAGGGCCGTAAAAATTTTACCGGCCTGGTCAGAAAACAATCACTTTCGGCCTCCATATGACGCACGTAAACCAGCTCATTACATCCAAGTGGGGCGAAAAATATGTTTTTAATAGTCGAATTTCCATCTAGCTGTTTACCCTGTTGTCAATATTTGCAGTATCAGAAGTCTTCGGGGTGATTTGCAGCATTTGATTTGGATTTTCGTTTAATAATCATTATTAATTAATTAGAATTTGATTAAATGCAATATCTCAATAATTTCCATCTGTGAACTATATATAGGTCTATTCATGGATAAACTAAACTTAATGATTTATATTAAGTATAAATTTTATATTCAAAGACCTTAAAGATACATAAAGATATATTTGTCTTTGTTTACATAAGATTGTATTTGTTTGTATTAATAAAATGGATGAAAATCAACTGACCGAATTTTGATGAACGTATCCTTCATTGTTTCCCTAACCGAATGGGCTTGAGCTTGAGACATTCGTCTGAGATTCCTCATCTCCTGGCGCAGGTCTTTGGCTTTCTTCTGCAGGCCGCGCAGCTGGTTGTACATTTCCGGCGTTAGCTGCAAATCTATGCACAACACAAATGTAACAACGATAAATTATTGATTAGTCTGGTAAAAATAGTAATCCTGAACCCCAGTCATAAATTGATACGAGTTTATTTTAAGTAACTGATTAATATGTGAAACAATACATTGATTGTTTGATTGATTCATTGTCAATCAATTCTTCTTCTAATTCTTATTATTTCAGATTTAATGCCTTATATTTCAAGACAATAGGATTCTACGATTGTAATATTTACTAGATTGTGAAGAGGTTACAAAAACCAAAAATAAATGTAAATAAGGTCTCTTCACACTTGACTACGCTACGCTGAAATACGTTCTATCTCCCAATGTTGAATACAAGCTACGAATCTGTGATATTCACATCAGCATTCAGCATACCGTAGCTTTCAATATTGGGAGATAGGACGGCTACCGTACGTCCTACGAAGACGTATTTCAGCGTAGCGTACAGTAGCCAAGTGTGAAGATACTTTTAACCTGTTCGATACAGAATAATAAGTAAGTTACAGCTCTAAGAAATTTACCGAGCCATCCAATCCTTATTTTCTCACAATTAAATTACTCTTGAGTTCACAATAGGAACTTCGTTTCTATACGTAACGTTCAGAAAATTTTGAAAAACTTTGAAATGATATTGAATATGGATTAAAAGTATCTAATATTTTTACTTCAACTCAAACCTATGAATCGTGAATTATTAGAAATATTATTAACTGAGAATATCAACGTATTCAGTATCACATATTTATAATTTTAATATCGTCTGATACTGATATCTGAGATCACAATTTGATAGTGATACAATGATATAAATATAATCAGTATAAACATATTGAGATTATGTGAATAGTTTCATGTTGGACACACCAGAAGCATGTAGAAAGGAGTATGAAACATTCATCAATAATCTTCAAACAATAACAAATAATTGTGAACAATGTATAAATGGAAATCAACCAGTTGTTGAAGGTTATATCGGTGAAGAAATAAAGTATTACGATTATTTGAACATTATTACTGATTTTATTTTTACTTTAAAGTCAAACCAATACATTGAACTCAAACGTTTTACTTAAGGCATGTTACACACACTTCACAGAGACAGAGTACAGTACAGAGTCACCAGTGCCTTGCCAATCACACATATTATTATTTAGTCTATTTCATTGTCAAACAACACGCCCCCTCAATGAAATAACCCAAAAAAATATTTATCAATCAAAAAACAAAGTAAGTTATAGGAAAATTAACATAGTTCAAAACATCTTAATTATTAAAAAATATTATTTCTAAACTTGACAAAAAGTTCCTTTCCCAAGGGTTTTGTGAAAATGTCAGCAATCTGATCTGAGGATTTTAAATACTCAACTTGAATAACACCTTCAGAAATTTTCTCTCTTACAAAATGATACCTTATATCTACATGTTTCATTTTTTTATGATGCTCAGGATTATGAGCTATTTTGATAGCAGACTGATTGTCTTCAAACAACAAAATACAAGTTTTCTTATTTTCAACAACACAAAAATCAATTAAAATTCCTTTTATCCAACAAGCCTCGCTTGCAGCTTGGCTCAAAGCAACATACTCAGCTTCTGTGCTAGATAATGAAACACTCTGTTGCTTCTTGGTACACCAAGAAATAGTATTACCAAAAACCTTGAAGCAATAACCTGAGGTTGATCTTCTCTCTAAATCACCACCCCAGTTTGCATCTACATAGCCTACAATCATATCATCATTCAATTCTCTCTTATATACTAGCTCTAAATCTAAAGTACATTTTACATATCTCAATACACGTTTTAAATTTTTATACAACATTTCACTGGCACAACTTTGGAATCGACTCAAGAAAGATACAGTACAACACAAATCAGGTCTAGATCCTACAACAGCATACATAAGACAACCAATTAGTCTACGACATTTCTTTTCTATTTCTACAGACTCTGACTTATCTCTAGTCAATAATTCAAAGTTGAAATTTTTATCCATGGGAGTGTCCATTGGCTTACAATCCTGCATGTTGAACTTTTCCAATACATGTTTGAGATACTCCTTCTGACTAATAACAGTTACCCCCTTCTCAATATCTTGTTTGACATTAATTCCCAAGAAATTAGAAACTAAGCCCAAGTCTTTCATCTTGAAATTTTCTTGTAAGACTGATTTCAATCTTGAAACATCATTCTCATCTGAACCAAAAATAAGTATGTCATCTACATACAATAATAGAAATACCTTTTACCCTCCACAATTTTAGAATACAAGCAATAATCATTTTTAGACCTAGTAAAATTGTTCATTTTCATTACAGAATCAAATTTAGAATTCCAATCTTTTGGAGATTTCTTCAGACCATAAATTGACTTCTTAAGTTTACAAACCTTATTCCTAAATCCTTCTACTCCCTCTGGTAATGACATATAAACGTCTTCTTTGATATCACCATTAAGGAAAGCATTTTTTACATCCATCTGATATACAGGAAACCCTAATTTATTTGCAACACTCATGAAAATCCGAAAAGTTGGCAATTTGGCCACAGGGGCATAAATGTCATTTAAATCTATGCTATCCTTTTGTTGAAACCCCCTAGCAACTAATCTAGCCTTGTACTGAATGTTACCCTTCTCATCATTTTTAATTTTAAATACCCATTTGCTATCAATAATTTCTTTGTTTTCTGGTACAGTATCTACCTCTGTCCAAGTATATTCTCTTTCAAAGCATTTAGTTCAGTTTTTACTGCCCCCAACCACTTTACAGAATTGTTTGATTTCATAGCTTCAGAAAATGTAAGAGGCTCATCTACTTGTAGACTAAGATAACTGGTTTCATAGTCTTTCAACCACACTGGTTTTTTAATCACTCTTTTCTCTCTCCCTCTTATTTCATTACTTTCATCCATCATTTCTTCTCCACTTTCTTCATTTACTTCTACTTCATTGATTCCATCTTCAATATCATTTGTTTCAATCTCAATACCCTCAGCTTCACTTGTATCAGTTTCTTCTACTTCATTATTTCCAATTTCTTCAACTTCATTCATTTCAGTTTCTTGTACTCCATCATTTTCAATTTCTTCAAATACATTGTTTGGATCATTACCTTTTGCGATTCCCTCAATGTCAAAGCCTTGATTTATCTTGAATACTTTGGGGTCAGAATACTTTTCACCTTGGTTAGATTGCTCAACATTTGAGAAAATTACATCCCTAGAAACAATTATTTTCCTCTTATCAGCATCCCACAACCGATAACCATTTTGCAAATATCCTACAAACGTTAGCTTCTTGGTTCTACTGTCAAGTTTCTTAAGATTACCTGCAACATGACTGTATGCTATACTTCCAAAAATCTGTAGTCTTGATAGATCTGGTTTTTTACCGTACCACTTTTCAGCTGGAGTACAATCAAGAGTACATGTTGGGCTTCTATTAACAATATAAGCTGCTGTCCTTACAGCCTCACCCCACATTTCCTTTTTCAATCCTGAATCAAACAAAAGTGCCCTAACCTTTTCTAGCAATGTCCTATTGATTCTTTCTGCCTTTCCATTTAATTCTGGAGTGTATGGAATGGTGAAATCCATGAAAATCCCTCTATTTTGACACCAATCCTTGATTTTATTACTAGAATATTCCCCACCATTATCACACCGAAATTTTGAAATTTTAGAATGCCATTTTGCCTCTACTTCAGCTACAAATTGTTTCATTATATCAAATACCTCACTTTTATTTTGAATAAGAAATACCATGACAAAATGTGTGAAATCATCTAGAAAAGTAACCATGTATCTTTTATTGTCCCAACTTACCGGGGTAATAGGCCCACAAACATCAGTATGTACTATTTCAAGGGGTCTTGTTGCCCTTTCCCTGACTGTTTTAAAAGGTTGCCTTGTTTGGCGAGCAGACAAGCATATTTCACATGGGTTTTTGGAAAAGTCATCAATTTTAGTTTTAATATTCATTCCCTCACTAAGATTTATGAGCTTTTTCATGTTATCTACACCAAGGTGGCCTAGCTTCCTATGCCATAATTCTACTTCATTAGACTCATTAGACTTGGGTGAAATAGTGCTAGTCATTACATGATGGACTGAATTTGAATTATGCATTTTCAAGTCAACTTCAAACAAACCATTCGAATTTTTTATGCCTTCCATAATGACTTCATTGTCTTTCAACACCTCAACCCTATTTCCACTAAATAAGACCTTACCATCGTTCTCAGTGATAGCACTTACAGATAACAAATTTTTAGAAAGTTCTGGAACATATAAAACATTATTTAAGTTGCATTTGTCTGATTTGATGTTTCCTACCTCAAGAGCAAACATTGATTCATTTTCCTTGGCTACTCCTACTTTACAACTAATTGGAATGTAACAACGATAAATTATTGATTAGTCTGGTAAAAATAGTAATCCTGAACCCCAGTCATAAATTGATACGAGTTTATTTTAAGTAACTGATTAATATGTGAAACAATTCATTGATTGTTCGATTGATTCATTGTCAATCAATTCTTCTTCTAATTCTTATTATTTCAGATTTAATGCCTTATATTTCAAGACAATAGGATTCTACGATTGTAATATTTACTAGATTGTGAAGAGGTTACAAAAACCAAAAATAAATGTAAATAAGGTCTCTTCACACTTGACTACGCTACGCTGAAATACGTTCTATCTCCCAATGTTGAATACAAGCTACGAATCTGTGATATTCACATCAGCATTCAGCATACCGTAGCTTTCAATATTGGGAGATAGGACGGCTACCGTACGTCCTACGAAGACGTATTTCAGCGTAGCGTACAGTAGCCAAGTGTGAAGATACTTTTAACCTGTTCGATACAGAATAATAAGTAAGTTACAGCTCTAAGAAATTTACCGAGCCATCCAATCCTTATTTTCTCACAATTAAATTTACTCTCGAGTTCACAATAGGAACTTCGTTTCTATACGTAACGTTCAGAAAATTTTGAAAAACTTTGAAATGATATTGAATATGGATTAAAAGTATCTAATATTTTTACTTCAACTCAAACCTATGAATCGTGAATTATTAGAAATATTATTAACTGAGAATATCAACGTATTCAGTATCACATATTTATAATTTTAATATCGTCTGATACTGATATCTGAGATCACAAATTTGATAGTGATACAATGATATAAATATAATCAGTATAAACATATTGAGATTATGTGAATAGTTTCATGTTGGACACACCAGAAGCATGTAGAAAGGAGTATGAAACATTCATCAATAATCTTCAAACAATAACAAATAATTGTGAACAATGTATAAATGGAAATCAACCAGTAAGTTACAATCTCTTTCAATCTTTGTTTAAGCTGTAATTTGAGTTTTTTATTCTTAATTGATAATATTATGTTATCTTCATAATCTTCTAAAACTTGAAACTAATTTCACCATTCTCAATAGAATAGTTATCATCACTCTTAGTGGTTTCATGCTAGTTCTATTCTAAAACTTACTCCATTATTGATTTCAACAAAAGCGTTATTTTCAAATTGCATGAATGATCAGTACCGTATTGGATTTGCTGAAACTCAATATTTTATTTTGGCAATGTATGTGGGATGTATTGAATTCTGAGTGGGGAAGCCGTTTACGGTGTAACTGTGATCTGTTGCCTGCAAATATGTAGGCTATAATTTATATTAGACCTATAAATGTTTTGTCAAAAAACAAAATTCATTATTCATTTGAAATAGGAATCAAAATTTCTATAAGCTCTTTTTTCAGATACGATACAGCTTGTCGAGTTCCAAAATAAAGATCTTAATGGTTGACTGGTTGTGTGAATGTTCTAATACTCATCGCCATTTAGCATACGGTAACGATCAACATTAAAGCTTAATTTAACCACCAAATATTTTCCAAATTACATAATATGTAATGAAGGGACCGGTTGAAACGAATTGTGACTCACTCTTATACACATATGTCTTCCCTCATACTGTTCATTATTGATACCGTACCTACATTACATTATCAAACAAATTTTGTAACTTTTCAAAATTACATGAGTAATGAACAACCGGTTGACTAACCCCTATACACATGCCTTCATACTCTTCATCATCGTTACCTTACGTTCATTACATTATCGAGCAAATTTTGTAAGTTTTCAAAATGACATAAATAATGATGTGGTTGAAACGGATTGTGACTCACCCCTATACACATGCCTTCCCTCATACTGGCCGGGCGACAGAGAGACGGGCTTGGGGGGCGGAGCGGGTTTGTGGCGGTCTCGTTCTGAAGAAGAATCTAAGAGTTAATACAAGTGCGTATCAAAATGTTTGTCACTTCAGAAGCCAAGCAGCAGCAGCTAACAAACTAAACAAACTAGGCAAGCTCAACATTATTACCAACTGAAATCAAAACTGCACTAGATAGGTGTGACACAGCGCTACTCAAGATAGTGGGAGGTGAGGGTGATTAAGGAAAGGGAATGGAGAATCTAGTCAAGTTTGGTCAGTTGAACAAGAAAGTTACATAATTGTAGTTGAATATTAGCCTATTTAACAATAAAAACTATGACATTTAAATTTTAAAAAATCTATTATAGGGAGCATTATAGCATAGGAAGCAGGGAGAAATAACATTTTCGGAAGGTGGACAATATTATTTTCAGAAGTGTTCTTTTCTTTATTCTTTTTATTTTTTATTTATTGATACAATAAGTACCTACATACCTACATCATCAACATGATAGGGAGAGAAAATATAAGGTAGCCTTATGCTATTCCTCTCCCAAATTTAGATAAGGTTACACATAGTCAGAAATAGGTTAACTCTTATAGTTGTTCACTTCACAAAATTTCACAGTCCTTAATTATTTTCACAAAGTAGATTTTTATATTTTTGTTTTTTTCTATCGATTCTTTAAAGTTTCTCATGTTAGCTGTGTTTACTTAATGCACTCCATACATATTACTTGATATTATTGATGCATAGATTGGAACATTTTTGAGCTTCAGCCTGGAAAGGCTACTTATCTGAAACCTGTGTAATAATTATGGAATGAGCAAATGAACGATTGATTTAATATTTTTCGAGCTGTTTTTGTATGTAAAGTTCAACTGAGCTATAGCGAAAATATCCATAGGACATCAAACCACAGAATGTAGAAGATCTGCTTTCAGCTAAGTAAGCAAATTTTCCATCAATCATTACTCCCTACTTGAATTACGGTACTTGGAATACTGAAAATCAAATTCTAGGCATTATTGAACAAGCAAGTAAAGGAATGTGCTGGGAATAAGTTAACAGGATACGGTGTGGAATACATCAGACTATGACAGTAAAAGCAGTGAATAGTAGAAATCTTAGTAAAGGGAGGAATATTGGGAATATGATAAGGGAACATCATTTTTATCTAGTCACTATTCTATGGAAATTTCCGAATTCTAGCAATGCTGCTGAATCAGGAACAAAAAATAGTATTTCAGATACAATGAAATAAAAAAAAATGATACAGTTCAATTATACTCATTTTCTAGTGCTGTAGCATAGCTGGGACTTCAATTTCGTGCAGTTGTGGCATTTAAAAGTAAGTCCTTATTCAGGATAATTCCAGAATACATTATTAGTACACTAATAGCCTACAATACATAATAATCTGTGACAAAAGAAAGTACTATTCAACTGATTTAATAGTTCTCAAACATATCCTCCACCATATCTCCAAATCATGCTTTGAAGATTGCGTATCAAGCCGTGCCTTAGCCTAAAACCAACTCCATATTAGCAATTCTTTAACAAGTCTATGTGCCGGTTGCACAAAAGCCGGTCAAATTTTAACCGTGATTAATTTCACTAGGTTCTCATAAAATTAATGATTTGTGAACCTAATGAAATTAATCACGGTTAAAATCTAACCGGCTGTTATGCAACCGGGCCTATGGATTGATTTTGTGCAATCACAGTGCATGAAATTCAATCATTATCTTATTGAAGTTGAATTAAACTAAGTTTAACTTTATGACAGAAAGCTCAATCATATATGTTATCCGTAACTGTTTTTTCAATAATATCTTTACAATGAAAATTTGAAAGGAAATCACATTTTAAAATAAATCAAAATTAAGATATAATAACTTATTTCCTTCATATAGAATTAAACTGATGGTGTCGTTTATTCTATAAGTTTGATAACTTTAAATAAACTAAAAGAGGAGAATTATGCTAGCAGTCCCAACATGATTATTCAAATTTAGTTTTGATTTTGATAGGTCTACTAAAAGTAATGTAATATAATAGGTACTGATATATTGACATCAAATATTAATGAAGTTACATTAGAAAATAGCAATAGTCACCTTGTGATGAGGTCCTTGGCAAAGTAGAAGACTTGATGGCAGGTTTTGTTGGCTTAGTGTCGACTGTGAGTGCATGCAAGAGAAACAATCACAGTTATTATTTTATTAGTCAACATGCAGTCAGCCCACATGCGACAAATGTGTAAATTCACATTTTCGGTAGATTGATCCGTCACGAGAAAAAGATAGATCCCCATAAGACTGCTGCAATTTCAAACTTAATCTCGTGAATGGACCTGCTATATTACATAGATTCACTTATTATACTGATTCCAATGTACCTAGAATACAATACTTATTCTAGGTACCTTGACTGATTCAGAGTAGGCTATTATTACTGAGTGTATTATTTATACAATGATTCAGAGTTTTCAGAATATCAGGTAATGAGTGTATACCGAGTGTTTCAAAAATGATTAGGCTACCCTATCTTAACCTGTTATTATAGTCATAGCAAGAGATATGTCAAATAATATAGGCTATATATTAATGTGTAAATACTCACTGAAATAGAACGTTTAAATACAATTCATCACAAATGTTCCGTATGCCCTCCACAAGCAACTCGGTTAACATTCATATAAACGATATACCTTCACCTGAATTAATCTCAAATTAATCTTCACTTGCTTTTACAACTGTAGTTTATGTCCCAGTTAATAAGTTTCAAAAGGGGTCGTCTGGATTTATATACAGCAAAGTAGACTATTATTGTTTGTCCCTCTGAGCCTAGTCACTGTCGTGACGTCGATGAAAGTAAAATGACAATGAGACACATCTTCAGTAAGCAGGGAGTCCCTATTAGATACTGAATCTGTGTATGGGATTGTAATAGTTAAATGAATCATGTAAGAATTCCAATTCAATAGATTGAGTGCACATGAGTGTGGGTATATTACTGAGATTTATCTAAATACATAAAACATCTATTAGAAAATGAATCTGTGTATGGGATTGTAATAGTTGAATGAATCATGTAAAAATTCCAATTCAATAGATTGAGTGCACTTGAGTGTGGGTATATTACTGAGATTTATCTAAACACATAACACATTTCAAGTAGAGAAGATTCAGTGAAATTCACCCTCTGAATTGATCTAGTGGAGATGGAAGGAATCCACTATAATTATTACAAGAACAATCTGAAAACACCAAACCAAAAAAAGCCATAATAATATACCCAACTCCAATATTTATGTACAGTACAGAATACAGTACATGTTTTTCCTGACAATATAACCGTCGATTTTTGGTGAATCTATATATAACTGTGGAGTTTACACATTTCCTCATTCATTAAATACTACATCAGTACCGTATGAGTTTCTCCCATTACCGGTGCTCATTAGTTTGAGAAATGATATATTTATTTAGTATATTGCAAAGGCTTAAAGGACATCACTCTTTATAAGAACCTCAATAAATTGACGTGCAACCAAATTTTTGACAATATACAAGCAAAACTGGAATGAGATCTATAACTTACATTATGGGGTACATTTTTTGTTTCCTAACAAATAACCAAATAATGAAAAATTTGAAAAAATCTGTATGAGTGTAGCTAATCTATTTAATAAGAAAATAAAATTTTACAAGAACGCACGATTTTTTTGTTCTGATTGCACTCTTGAATATGACACATAGAAAATTGATAGTTGATGCGGCGCAGCCTTGAGTATAAACCCTTTGTATCCTCTACTATTTTCCATAATAATTCACCTCTATATAATATTTGAATCTTTCATCATAGTACATGGATTATTTCTTTGAACATCGATTAGGCTACTACCTACTGCTAATAAAATCTATAATAAGCTATTACAATGCCATTATGTAGCCTATTATTTTTGGAGGTAGGTCTACAGTATAAAATTTCAAGGGTTCAGCAGTTGTAAACTTTTAGCAGCTATCAACAATATAGAAAATTTTAAAAAAAATAATCTGAAAGAATAAACGCTAGGATTCTGAATTTGAAATATTCCCAACGTTATTAAAAACAATCAAACTCAAAAATAAATAAACTAAAAAACATTAGGCTACTGTTCAAAGCTGAAAATGAAAAAATGTATGAATTAGATAGGCTGAGCAAATAATTTACGATGCTACTAGTGGTAGCTATATTTGCAGTAATGGAACTACCATCAATAAAGAAAACATTTGAGATGAGTTTGAGAAGCAATATTATAAGCAAAACATTTAACCAAACTGAATTACAGTGACATAATAATGAGGAAATTAATGTTCAATTACTACTATGAACAAAGAGATACAAGCATTTTGTCGCAAAAATGAAATTTTACATCAATGATATGAAATAATTATAATGTTTCAGCTGATATGGCGAATAAATCGGTCGTTTGCACAAACTTCGATCGTCAAAACGTCCAAGTTGATCTAAAATCAAGCTTTGATCGACGTTTTATCAAGAGTGCTGCTTCGGCTTCAATTGCTTACAAGTTAATAGTTGACAATAATTAAATAGTTAATAATTGTCGATCAAGATCTGATTAAGGTTGTTGTGCAAACAGCCAATTATGTTCACAGATTACAGATAACGAAATCACTGGTTTTGAGTGTGAAAAGGGCAATAACTGCAGAAGGTCAGCCATAATATGAGAATCATTTTATGCAAACCAATGCACATACGGTACAGTACCGTACTTTAATACTATCTACTCTGGATATAAGTTTTATTTAACAAAAACTCAGTTTGATATTAATATTGTTCTGGATAGATTACGTACATATTAAAATAATATTGTTGTGTAAAACTTTAAAACCGCATGAGAATAATATCATTTCTTTCCAAAAATAGTAAACCGGCTTCATACAAAACGCTTGACATTCGAGATTTTGCTTTCCTAACACCGAGAACGATTTTTTTAATAGTAGCGATTTGGAGAATATATTATAGGATTATAATACGTACTACTAGAATATTGGAGCAATATGGATAAAACATTTCTGTAAATAAATAAATAAATTCAATGGTTTTGTTTGATTCAAGTGATTTATGATTGGTTGATTGCTGTCTATTGATTACTATAATTCCTCATAAGACCAATGGGCGACCTCCGTTTACCCAGCTATTCCACTATCTGTAATGTGTGATATGGAAAGGTTAGGTTAGGTCAGGTTAGGTTACCTCCATGCTGCGGCGAATGTTGTTTGGGCGAGTTCATGTCTGGTGGTTCATCACTGAATGAAACCGACTTCTCGAAACTAACCGATTTGTCTGAAAATGCAAGCAACGGCCCCAACAACCACAGTATTAGTATGTGACACCCGCCACCAGTTAATGACAATAATATAGAACAAAAATATTGCCTAAAATTTTGAACTGTTAGACTGAAGCATTTTACAGTTCGGAAGCAAAATATTGCCTCAATTTATTGTGAACTGTAGCATTTAAGCATTAACCTTCAACCTTGAATGTAATAGCAGTGGAAAAAGCCAGAAAATATTTCAACCAAACAGTCTATCATGATTTGAATTGATCATCTTGGAATATGGAGAATCTTGAACAAAATAATATTTTTGAATTAAAAAAATGTGAGAGTATTGAAATACATTTTTATATTCTTTAGATCAAAGTGGGAGCCACCAAATGTGGTGGGCCTAGCTACTGGGGAACATATTTTTTGGGGGGAAGTTGAAGTTATAAAAGTGCGGTTTTGTACCTGAACCTCCTTAAAACTTCATTTTACACACTGATAAATACGCTAGGAAAAGGAAAACTACTAGAATTCTATTAAAATGTATTAAAGGGTACACGATAATATAGTCTAAGGAGGAAAAAAAATTGAGTGATG
The DNA here is from genome assembly GCF_014356525.2 of Nilaparvata lugens. Classification (NCBI taxonomy): domain Eukaryota; kingdom Metazoa; phylum Arthropoda; class Insecta; order Hemiptera; family Delphacidae; genus Nilaparvata; species Nilaparvata lugens. The sequence goes on along the minus strand of NC_052506.1, from coordinate 94,015,164 downwards.
CAAATTTATATTTAGATTTTAGGGGTAGAGTGTGTAACAACCCAAACCCCTATTTCAAATACCTTTTTTTAAAATTGAATATCTCATAGATCACTAGTCAACCAGACTACTGACTTTCCTGTCCCAAAGTTTGAAATATTTAAATAAACAACAAAAGAATTACTCCTAAAAGCGCTAGAAGATATTATATGAGTAAAGTTAATAGATATTATTGAGCATGAGTAGGAAGGAGCATGAATATAATTAGGAAGGACTCAATTATTTTCAGATAATGTAAAATATTTTTAAACTTTCATTTTCAACAGCATCACAAATAAACTGTTCGAAATATTATTATGAGGAAATCTTGTACAATGGGAACGTCTATTTAATGAACAAAAGTCAAACTGAGGCTGAGTTTCTGAGAGTGTAAATAAAATAAGGCTCAAATGAATTCGACTATTTGATTAATTAATTGATGGAGGACATGGAATGATCGTGGCTTAAAATAAGTTCAAACATCCCTCCTGATCAATTCAAAACATGAACATCTATAATAATCTATAGCTTTATTTGAAAAAATATAATTTTGTTTTAGTTGTTCCAAATTAATCAATATTATAGTTCAATGACCACCAGACCAATGTTAGTATTGCAAGAACATGCAAATGATATACATCCATGATTACTACCGATGTAATGATTTACATGGATAATGAATCAGCAAAATGATATGAGACGTCATTTTTCAATTTACAGCTCAATTTGAATCTACAAAAATTTAATTATGTTGTAGAATGTCCCTCACAACACTAGACTATATACCTAATCATATGAGACATTATTGAAATGAATACTCAAAGAACTGGTGGTATAATAGAGAACAGTTATTTAGAGTTTAATGTACTGGTAGAGATTTTATATCATATCCAAAAGCCTACATTTGATTAATAGAATTTCTAAACTGTTGAAATCAACAATAAGAAATACAGTAAGGTATAATACCGTACTGCAACTAGAACAACTAGAAGTTTCCAATTCATACTACTTAGTGCTCAAAACATGGATAATATTAGTTGTTCTACAACAGTAATAAGTAGACTTTGAAAACATATTTTTCAATACTATAAATTCTACATCATCATAATGTACAAATAAACAAGAGACTCATTATCTAGCTTCAAATTTCTTAAATGTTTTAGCTATTGTTTTAACAGTGCACACACCGATGCGGGAAGGGTACGAGAAGATTTTAAAGCCGATATTAGAATCAAAATCGTCTTTACCGCACTCTCTCCACATCGGTGTTTGCCAGTTTCACCTTTAAATTTAAATAGATTTTTATATGTCCTGCACTAAATATTTAATCGAATTCAAAATTAACGTGTCCAAACCAGAAAACAATAATAATAACACTTTTCTGCTATTAAAAATTTCAATACTGTAGTTTTATTTGAATACTGTTTTTTTGCATGTGTATGCGTATTTATTGAAAAACTTAATACGTTTATTAGATATATTTTTTAATACTAAGGGTATTAAAATATACTTTGATGACTTATATTTGTATTAAAACACTCTTTCCAAGAAATCTATTATTCATTTAAGACAGAGTTGATTCAAGTTTATTAGAAGTCTGGCGTGTTAATGAGAGAATCAATTAATTATCACTGTTAGCTAGTAAACATACAGACTTATCAAAATCAACTTGCACACATAATTATCTCATTCATCAACATATACTGCAATATACGTACAAACCTACAAACACCAGATTAGTGAGAACTAAATACACTTATGCTGGGTTGCACCAACCAGAACAACTTTCATCCTTGATGAAACTTACTCAAATATGCACAATTCAATACAAGATTAGAATGGAAATAGGCGAAAGTAAACCTTAGTTTGTATAAATTGAGTTGAGACTTGGCCCTCCATATCATTTGATATTTGGTATCATCGGTATCTCATTATGATATTTCTTCGGATGGAGGGCCAAGTCTCAACTTATTTTATGCAGACTATAGTTGGTTGATCAAATTAAGTTGGACTTGTTGATCAAAGTTGGTGCAACCCAAGGTAGTATTACTCTAGTGATTACAGTGAGTAGGTGCTAACCTCTTCCCAGTTTCGGTGGTTTTGTGTCTGATCTAACATAGGTCTCATCTGCATTTATGGTTGTGAACATGATCGGTGTTGGTTGGTTGGTTGGTAGGAAGCAGATGAACAATGATAAGCAATACACAAATCCATGGAAGCGAGAAAAAACGACAAAGCAAAGCATCGTTAACAACAATCAAGTGAGAAACAATATACAACTTACAAATTACTAAGAATGATTGTTACAGTATAATAATTATTGCATTCCAAAATAAACAGACAAACACATTGTGTGATAAATATTTCGCTTGTCCGACATTGTGACGGTTTTGGAGCGAAATTTGTACTGATTACAGAGACTAACTAGATAAAAATATATTGATAACAATTGTTTACTAGATACAAGGTCTGCTTTATTCCTCCCCCCCCCCAAACAGATTCAAAAGGGGTTAGGCATGGTTATCTATCCTTCGAACAGTTGGTATGCCCAATTATATTACACTCCTAATTGTTATTGAAAAGTGAAGAGTATACTAATCAGAGAATAGTTAGAGTTATCAATAAATACTAATATTTACAAATTTCCAAAATTAAAAAAGATAAGTTAGAAGGTGAATTTGGTTGCTACGGCACCTTTTTAACTTTTAAAAAAAATAGAAGTAGACCAATTATAAAGTGGAAGATTACTGAGGGAGATCTGAGAGTAATAAGGGTACAGTAGACTGATTACCCCTTTTTTATTTTTTATAATTCATTTTTATTCCTTTTTTAATTCCAAAAATTGAAAAATGTAAGTATGAAGGTGAATTTGGATGTCAGATATTCAATCTGAGAAAAGAATATAGGGTTAAAAACTGATTTGAAATTATTTGAATAAATCTTACTAGGTACTGTTCTGTTATTGTTAGGCGTACATGAGAAATGGTTGATTACCTACAGAAATATTTCATCTACAGAAAAGTAGGTAGGGTACCGTACATAGCTAATAAAAATAAAACGCCGAGAGGATAGGTCTAACTCATTATTGTCAATTCAATAATTAAGTGAATAAGATTAAAGTCAACTACCGCACTGAATAAGATTTCAAAAACTTTAGACGAATTCTATATTCTTGTCAAGTCAAGAGAAATTATTCACACCTACATATCCACATGTACCGTAGTTTAGATACCAAATGTATTTGGGTGTAGATGTTGAGAATATCTACCTACATGAAATTTTCTAGGCAGACTTTGATGAGCATTTTAACAATTTTGTATTTATGTACTAGTATAGCAGTGAGGAATCTACAATTGAATCCAAAATTAACTCTTCACAATTTCCGACTGTATAATCTTCAGTTTATTTTTTTTTAATTAAAAAATTGAGGTTTAATTTACCAGTTTGAGAACGGATAGGCCTAACCAACAATCTAATTAGCATTGACTATGGAGATATCGTTGTTTAAGATAGAATAATGTGCTCAATATGAATATAAGAATACCAAATAACTCTAGTGAAATCAACTTGAATGTGATAGTTAGGCTAACATACAAGAGAGATGAAGTCACTTATCAAAATAATCCAAGAACTAATACAACAGTGATCACTAAAGAGTGACTGAGAGAAAACTACACTTTTTAAACCTACAATAAGTGAACACATCGGTAATCCATAGTACTTGATACTGGAGAATAATCTACAACTAGGCTATATATTGTCAGTCTTGACTGTACGATGAAAAATCTAAATAAAAAATTATATAAAGAAATAATTTTTAGAACAATAGCTAAGTTTACAAGAACAAGTTTCAGCTCATTTTTCAATTTGAAATGTAAACTTGCATACCAGATCTCAAGGAGTGATACGGTAAGGCAATTGATTATACAGAGAAGTATGGAAAAATCAACACATTATAGAATAGTATTGTGAATTATTGAGCATTGACATTCCTGTATGAGGTTTTCACAGGTATTAGGCTGCCATTTGTTCAAATTTTCACACAAATGAAAAACTGGTGCAGGAAATCTTCAACCCATTATCACAGCAAAACTCATACAAAGATCACACAACTTTTGTGATCGACAAGATGAATCAACAGGGTGACGATGATAAACAATAACAAAGGGATAAACATAAAAGTAGAACAAATTGTTTCAAAAAGCAAACTTACCCGGTAGAGAAGCTGAACTGGAGCTGGAGTGTTTGTCATAATCATCATTAGCTAGACGGTGAAAAGCAAACACAAGCGCTTGTTAAGGTGGTTAGATTTACAGCACACATCACCATGTTTTATAATGCAGTTGCTGGCAAACTGTTTTAGTGAGGTTTATCATTTGCAGAAGTAGCTTTCATACATCATTTCAGATTGCTTTATTTACATGCCTTTTTCCAATGCCCAGATGAATGTGAATTATTCCTTATTTACAGAAAAAATGGATATAATGACGAAGATAAATGTCATTTTCCACACAATGTGTGTGTTAGAATCAGTAAAAAAATACTAAAACGGTCATTATTATGATAGAATGAGTGAGATCAATTATAATTTACTTAATGGCGAACGGGTGTTAAGGATCATCAGTAAGATTTTTCGTGTTTCACTAATGTAACATTTAAAAAAATATTATTTAAAATTAAACCAGCCTAGAGCCTATCAAATGTGAGGGAATTGAATCTACGAATTGATTTAATAAGTATGTGTCTTCAAGTGATTTCGACCATGTTTCAAACCCAGAGTCTCACAATACTGATGAATCATAAATAAATAAATCTAAAAGGAAATAGTAATTGAATATCCTCCCGAGAACATATTATTTCATTCTATTCTCACCCGTTTATGAATTTCGAATACTATTCGAAATGGTATTTGAATATGCTCCCGAGAACATATTTCATTCTATTCGAAATAGTATTTGAATATCCTCCCGAGAACATATTTCATTCTATTTAATTTCTTATGTTCGCTAGCAAAACTAGAGCTAACTGTACAATGTACATCCCTGAGCAATTATAGGGCCGCATTTATGAACGATGCTTAGAACAAAACACAGCTTAGCCACCTAGCAACATATAACACCAACTAATCAGTAGGATTCTAGTTCATGTTACTAGACAATAATGACGTGCTGAGTCAAGTTTTGAACTGAGCGTCATTCATAAATAAAGCCCTATACAGGGTGAGTGAAAAGTCCGAGAACGGCTTAATATCACATACACAAAGGTAATTTGACGGTGAGAGTGATTGTGGATCCTATTCAAATTGAAAATACTACTTTATACGAAATTTCAAGAAAAAAAAGAATGGCGAAAACCGCATATCGATATCTCAAACCGTTCAGAAGATATTCACATTATTAACAATATCATGCATATCAGAAATGAAATACATAAGTGGTATTGATTAATAATCTGAATATCTTCTGAACGGTCTGAGATATCGATGTGCGGTTTTCGCCATTAATTTTTTCTTGAAATTTCATATCGAAATAATGTATCGCATGATAACCTTCCCATTTAAAAAAATAAAGTCGCATTCAATATTGCGGATCCAAGATGGCGAACCAGATTTTTGAAGTCATAGTAAAGTAGTATTTTCAAGTTGAGTAGGATCCTCAATCACACCCACCATCAAATTACCTTTGTGTATGAGATATTAAGCCGTTCTCGGACTTTTCACACATCCTGTCTAATAAGAACTATTTTCAATCCGTCCTAATGAAAGCAGTGAGTATGGAATATAACATTCTACACTCACTGAATGAAAGCCGTGGTACCTTAATAATGTAAGACTAATACAACCAAAACTGATCACATGTTGAACTATCCTCTCTGAAATCCAACTATGAACTAAACTAATTAATACTACTTCTCTACTACTAAAACTCTATCTATCTATTATCTTGGTACGCTTACTATTTCTTGATCAACATTACATCGAAATTCTATCATAATTCTCTCTGGCAGCTTCGTTAAAATATGCATGTTACTGATATAGATTGATATAAGAGTTACTGCATTTCAGAACTATCTATTGAAATCAAACACACAGCAAAATTTCGCACAATAGTCGTTCTAGGTGAACTATTTGTGCTAATGTGAGGTGGTTTGCCTTTTCTAGTATGAAAGCAATATACAATTCATTAGTTGATTAAACAGTCGTATTTATTTACACACTGTTAGTGAAGCACACTCGTCACTGGAAAAATGACGTAATTGGAAGAGCTAAGGCCACACCGTTTTTAGTGGTATTTAGGGAAATGATGTGCTCACCATTTCTATAGTTTGAGTTACTGCCGGGAGGAACGCTGAGGAATTCGCGGGGAGTTGTCGGAGGTGCTTGAGTGAGTGCCTTTTGCACTAGACCCGTCAAATTGGCCAGCTGTCTCTCCATGTGCTCGACACGTATCCTGAAACATATTCAATAATTAATATCAAATTCACAAATGATAATCGGATATATTATATTAAAAAATAAATAGAAAAGATTATGCAATCTGCAGTGTAATAATAATGCGATAAGTATTGTTGTATTAGAGGACTTTACTCTATTATTGTTGTTATTATTATTATTATTGTTGTTTTCATTTTTCATCACATTACTATGTGAGTTTTTCATCAAAATCAGTCTATGACAAGACTTTGATGAATTATTCTGCTGCCAGGTTTAAGAATGCCCTAACCATTGATACAGTGTTGAGCATCACTGCCTTCTGCATCAAGTAGATCGTGTTTCTTGAGGCACCCAGATGACTTTAGGTTTATTATTATTATTATTATTATTATTATTATTATTATTATTATATTATTATTATTATTATTATTATTATTATTATTATATTATTATTATTATATTATTATTATTATATTATTATTATTATTATTATTATTAGCGTATGGCTTGAATTGTGGGGAGTCCTGTAGAAAGTTTCACTTTGCCAACATAACCACAATTTCCCATGACGTAGAACTGTCATTGTTATTCTCGATTTTCACATAAATTTTCTCTTTAAATAGTTTCTTTTGATTTTAGAAAGCCAAAAACACAAAACAAAACACCAAATTACTTATCCACATCTTGAAAATTTATTGTAGGGGCTACTATAATGTATGATAGTACTCTATTTTACTTATAACAAATTTCTAAATAATACAGTAGTAATATATGGGCCTAATTAAGATGAAGAATTCAAAAATAAGTTGGAATGGAAGTAATGATTCAATAGCACAATAATGTGTTGTGCATGCTTTTTCTTTCTCACTATTAATTTAAATTTCGAATTGAAAGCACTTTTGAAGTAGAAACACTTACTTTTTAGCAGTGAATACGTTTTGACCGGTTGTTGGACATCTTCAGACTCGAAATTGACTCAAACCAGCCTCAAATTGAGTCTGAAGATCACCAACAACAAAACGTCTTCGAAACGTCACTGCTAAAAAGTGTTTCTACTTCAAAAGTGTTTTTTATTAGAAACACAATAATTTTGGTGTATTATATATTGTTGAAGTAAAATAAAATATTATGTCCTCCTACTCTACGTAGATGAATAGTTGACGTGAAATTAGTGTTTTCAATTATAATTCAATATCTCAGTTACTTACTGTTTGAACAGTGCAAATTAAGATGTGTTTGAATATTAATATTTTCTGTCATCAAAATCAGTCTATGACAAGACTTTGATGAATTATTCTGCTGCCAGGTTTAAGAATGCCCTAACCATTGATACAGTGTTGAGCATCACTGCCTTCTGCATCAAGTAGATCGTGTTTCTTGAGGCACCCAGATGACTTTAGGTTTATTATTATTATTATTATTTATTATTATTATCATAATTTTTATTATTATTATTCTTATTATTATTATTATTATTATTATTATTATTATATTATTATTATTATTAGCGTATGGCTTGAATTGTGGGGAGTCCTGTAGAAAGTTTCACTTCGCTGACATAACCACAATTTCCCATTACGGAAAACTGTGATAGTTATTGTCGATTTTCACATAAATTTCATCTTGAAAAAGTTTCTTTTGATTATAAAAAGCCAAAAACACAAAACAAAACACCAAATTACTTAATCTGAAAAATTTATTGTAGGGGCTACTATAATGTATGATAGTAGAATATAATTCCTCTATTTTACTTATAACAAATTTCAGATTAATACAGTAGTAATATATGGGCCTAATTAAGATGAAGAATTCAAAAATAAGTTGGAATGGAAGTAATGATTCAATAGCACAATAATGTGTTGTGCATGCTTTTTCTTTCTCACTATTAATTTAAATTTCGAATTGAAAGCACTTTTGAAGTAGAAACACTTACTTTTTAGCAGTGAATACGTTTTGACCGGTTGTTGGACATCTTCAGACTCGAAATTGACTCAAACCAGCCTCAAATTGAGTCTGAAGATCACCAACAACAAAACGTCTTCGAAACGTCACTGCTAAAAAGTGTTTCTACTTCAAAAGTGTTTTTTATTAGAAACACAATAATTTTGGTGTATTATATATTGTTGAAGTAAAATAAAATATTATGTCCTCCTACTCTACGTAGATGAATAGTTGACGTGAAATTAGTGTTTTCAATTATAATTCAATATCTCAGTTACTTACTGTTTGAACAGTGCAAATTAAGATGTGTTTGAATATTATTATTTTCTGTCATCAACTTCAGACAACTGTTTTTGCAAGTAAAACTTCGCCCCTTGAATTGAGAAAAATACACAGTAATTTATAAAGATCCAGGACCCTGATGATCTAGTTCTAGTGAATATTACCAACAACTCAAGGTAATACAAACACTATGATCGAAGATTTCTTTCAGTAATCTTGTTGCAGGATAGAAAATTTGCTAATTAACCTAACTCATGAACAATCAATCTCGTCCTTGGCCTGATAGATTTAGGCCTACTTCAAAGTTGAATACGGTATCTAAGAGTTTTTTCAATTTCCAAAGAAAAGAATGGGAAGTGAGTTTTGGAGCTGGGAAATTATAGTCTGATAACTTGCCATGCTTCATGCTTTTAATTTACAAGATATTAATATTTTTCACTTATTGAACTAACAAAATAATGAAATTTGAAGACGTGGTTCAAAAAAGAGCAATCAAACAGAAATTAAACAATTGAGGCGCTATGGATTGAGAACTTGTATTATTATTCATTTTCAAATGTGGAGCTTATCCCACAATAATTAAGCTGCTCTTTCAAACTAGTCCAGCTAAAATGTATAGGCTACTTGTAACTTACTTTCTCAGTACTCAACTAAAAACTCAACTTACAACTCAGTACTCAGTACTCAAATAAAAACTCAACTTACAACTCAGTACTCTACATTATTGACTAGAGCCACAGAATTTATCAAAACATAGACATTGAAGAAAGACCCTAGCATTTGAAACACATGAAACATGTGATAGTGGTTCATTCAAATATTCACCGTAAGTAGAATTTCTTGGAATCCTTACTACATACTTTACTAATAAGTTACTGGTTTACTGATACTCTCACTTACCAATTTAAGAGATCGAGGTTTACAGAAGAACAGTATTATGATTCTGTGATATACAGGGAAAACATGCAGCAGAACTGACTACAGAAGAAATTATTCATAAAAATTTGGGTATAATTATATACAGTTGTCTCAAACTACCGTATCTTGAGTCATTCAGAGTGTTGTCCAGAAACACAGAATGAAATATGACACACAACCTGGTTTACACAGTCAGGTCTATGTCAAGCTCCCATAGAGGAGTTCTCAAAAAATGGTCCATATTGTGAAAACATGGAGGTCCTGTAATACAATCAATTCTCTGTAAGATGAGCGTACACTTGACGAAATTTTATATATAGGCCTGATTATTTGTAAATTTACCCGTTTACAAGCGAAATATTTTGTGATGAATGTAATCGACTTGATATTGTCAAAACCACTATTTTTTTACGATTCAAGATTTTATATTTTTAGAACCAATATTTTATATTTATGAATTTATTAGCACAATTTGAGATGTTTTTGAATATTTATAGTTAGTAAAAGCTAAAAGTTGAAAGTTAGTAAAAGCTTGAATGTAATGTATTTTATTAGAACTGTAGTAGCAATGTGCCACTAGAATACATTCTAGGTACATGTATTCTAGGTATATTGATTAGTAGCAAGCAAGCAAGCATGCGGCGGCATAGTGTAGGGCTACCTGGTGGCATCATAGGGCGGATGCACAGGGGGGCCGGGGGGGAACTGGCCCCCAGCACGGGGCACAGGCAGCTTCACGCCGTACAAACTGTACGACTCGTCTATCAGTTCGGTATCACTGCAAACACAACACCGCAAACTCACACACACACACACCTACAATGCATGTTAGCTACTACCTATCTATCAACTGAACGACGTAAATACAAATCATGAGAGTATATATTATGTCGATTTGAAATATATTGTAAGCTGGAAATCAACACAGTAAACATTATTAGCAATTTGCATTTATTTTTGATAATGATGATAAATTAATGAAATATGAGTTTCAAAATGAATGAAATATGAGTTTCAGGTGGGTTATAAACCCAGCAAAAAGACTTTGATACGTACGGTACGGTATCTTCTAATTGTGATGTTATGTGGGTTTGAGGATAATATCGTTCAATATATGATGTGGAGTGGGTTTAGAACATAATATCATAGAGAAACAATAGCATAAGTAGATATCACATGGTATAGGGCGTTTATGTCGCAACTCTTACTCTTATCTCATGCCGATAGTTCATGTAATTCTTTCCCGTGAAGTTGTGACACTGGTAGTCTCTCATATTGTGCCGTTCGTACACTCTCACCCCAACAAAACAGTAAAGTTCGACAATAATAAACAGTAATCGGCTTGAGATAACAGTAAAAGTTGCGACATAAACGCCCTATACCATGTGATATCTACTTACGCTATTGTTTCTCTATGATATGTTCAATATTTGATGTTGAGTGGGGTTGAAAAGTAATATTGTTCAATATCTGAGTTAAAATTCAATAACTATGACTTCAATAAGAAGGACTACAGCCTTCTAAACCTCATATTTTCAACAAAGATTCAATCGGAAATTAAATTTTACTACCAGACACCAGTTTTCCAAGTAGAAAACTAATTTTCTTTCACGGAGTGAACTGGATGAATTTCAAGTTTTCATAGAGTGAGACCCATAAGTCAGTGATAAGTGATTCACCTACACCAAGCGTGTTGTGAGAGCAATAAGAAACGAAGTAAGCATATTGGAATAAAGCGAAAGTGAGTCTAGAATATATAAGCAAAATAGAGTTCACAATTAACAAAATACACACGAAACCGACACCAAAAACTAATGGATAACAGACATCGAGAAATTCAGTGATTTTATTATTTGAAATAATTATGTATTTAAATAGAAAATACAAAAATGAAAATTGAACTTGGGAAGTCTGTTAACACTATTTTTAATCAACATAACATCAACTGAAACTTTCTGTTTCCATATCATTGAAAATTACCACTGCAGTTGGAACATTTTTTACTGTTTCAATAAGATTTAATAGAATTTCAGATTTTATTACAAGAAGAAGATTTAACAGATGAGAATGAAGTCCAAAAATATGAAGTTCAATATGACATTTGTATTTTTTTTAAATTGTTGATAATGTGAGAGGCTGAGAACTGAAGTAAAATTGATATTTCCTTAGGACAATTTCTTGTTTGCATCCTCGACACATATTATATTTTATAGTGAGGTATCATTATGAAAACTTTGAATAATGTTATATTATTAAAAATGTATAAAACTATTATGTAATGTTCTTGAATTCATGAATAAACTCTTCTGGATGTTTTGTCCAACATCCAGAGGAATTATCATTATTATAACGTATTTAGAATACAGTGGTAGTACAGTGAGTCACTCTGTATACTCCTCTATATTTTTCGAATTTATACTATCTAAAGAAATATATAAGCTTCTTATAATCGGTCCCAAATGCTATAGGAATAGGTATTACTTTTTCATCTTTGAAAACTGAATGAACGAAACTAGTGATTGGCATTAGCATTACCTAGCCTCTTCGTCGATGACAGGAGTTATTGAGCCGGTTCTGGATCCATACTGGCTGTAGTAGGGGTCCTCGTAGGGTCCCGCCGCCCCCGGGGAGACGTAGGGGGCGGGGTACACCCTACCTGGCGCAGACCCACCGCGCTCTGGTGATGACATGTACCCTGCATCTGCAATACATTGAATTCATTTTAAACTGTATTTATATTTTTCTGTGAGTAAAAATGTGACCTTTTCTTCAATTAGTATTATTGTGTCACTTGTAAACTTGTTCTATATTTTTGTGAATATTTTGGTTCTAGCACTTGACGCATGTGCAATACTCTAAGGTCATTCTCAACTTCTCTGGTCATTTTGGAGTTTTTCAAGAGAGAAAAAGTCAACGAAAGGCACTGATTTGTTCAACATGAAAAACTCCAACATGACCAGAGAAGTTCAGATTTTATATGAATTTTGAGTGAATAAATTTGATTTGACTTGCTTCTGTACACCCACATTGTTCGTTATTTATTCAAACATTTGATCACTTATATTCATCTATTCATTACATAAATGAATACGAATCAATTTAATTTGAACTATATCTCAATAAAATATAATTCTAAAGCTGAATTCCCACATATCTGTGGTATAAGTGAACGTATGCGGTAAAGTGAAAATATAATAGTTTTCATGTGCTCTAATGGAACTAAGTTTATTCATACTTGCTTGGAATATTCCCATTAGAACTCATGAGAATAATATTTTCACTAAACAAAAACAAAGACTGATACTGATAAAGGTAGGCGCACACAGATCGTCATCGGACGGACGGCACGATTCGATGCATTGTTTTCAATTGGAGTGCGCATGCCTATCCGCATCGTATAGGTATGCGAACTCCAATTGAGAACAATGTATCAAAAAAATATAATCGTCCGATCCGTGCAGTCTGTCCGATGACGATCTGTGTGCGCCTACCTTAACTGGGAATCCTGAATAATTTATTTATTGATTTCTAATAATTTATACGTATTACTGATTTTTTATAACATGAATAGTACTAACAACATTAAACTTGAATTCAATATTCTTCTTGACGTTTTCAATTCATGAAATTTTTAAATTAGATCTTTTCAATAAAGTTACCTAGAGTACCTACATAATATTCAATGGTATACAATGAATTCTAGGTACATTGTATTCAATCATATGTATCAAAATGCGGGAGAAGAACAGTTTTGGGCTGAGCGCTGAGTCTGTTGTTCGCCCCTCTACCGCATTCAATGAATTGTGTATAATTAGATCAATAAATGAATATTGATGTTGAATGCAAATAATATTCAATGGGAAATCAGGCATTCTACATGAAACCGTATGAAGTAGCCATTAAGCCGAGTGAATAGAAACAGAGACAAATAATCTAGGTATCCTTACTCCAACTTGTTATAACTTACATGAAGTGAAATAAATATGAAAACTCTTTTGTATGAAATAAAAGCATGCATCTTTATTATTAACGAAATGATAAATTGGAAACAAGAATCGAAATCCATTTTCTAGACATGAGCATAGGAACAATAACAAAACTTCGTTGCCCAGCTGACTTTTTAACAGTTTAACAGTGCTGCCACACTCTGGCAGCATAATGAATATGATTGAATATGATTGAATATGTAATGTATGTAATGTCTCTGAAATAATGTATTGTAATAATTAATAGTTGTAAATGATAATAATAATATGTTGTTAATCAAGGAATGTATTTATGTACATGTTACTGTTACCACGGTATATAGAAGAAATATAAATACCGTGTAATTCATCTAAATACCGTGACTGTTACGTACCGGTACATGAAGAGTTGGTAGAGTAAATGGGGGCACTTTCGAACCTCACAAGGTTGTAACATAACTTTAGTAGACACTAGACGGAACTGTCTACTAACTTTGTCCTTAATCTATGATAGAAACTAGTAGGCATTAAAACATTGTGATGATAGCAAAATTAGAATTTATAAATACAATGAGATGCACATCAAAGTATCAACATTCGTTGCAAGGGGAGCATTGATTTGCTATTTATAAGGAACTTTGAAAGTTCAAAGTGAATATTACTATAGTTGTTAAACCTCAACGTTTCCTACAGAATTGGCAGTATTGGAATAATTTATTGTTATTTTAGTACCAAAAGTACCTGTTTGAAATATTTGACGGAAAATAACCTTTTTGGACTAGTTTTCATTTAAAATTCGGGAATGGAATAATAAGGGCTACAGCCTAAGCCCGATTTTTATTACCAATCATTTTTTGTTAAAATGTTTTTATCATTGTTTGATTGTTAATGATTGAAAACATGTTAAGCAATTTCTTATCGAATTTTAATGAGTAGGTAGACAAAGCTGAGTAATTGCAGTCTAAATGTTAATAATAACTTTTCTAAATTCCTAGTTTATAAATATTTTTGACTCAAAATTGCACAAAAATCATGTAAACATCATTGGACAAAAATCAAGTGTAATCATAACCTATTTTTGGACAATTTCTATCTAAATTTGGGAAAGGAACAGTTTTGGGCTTTAAGCCTGTTGTTCCTTTCCCAATCATTCATAGTTGAGAATGATATTGTAACTATCAATGTATAAATAAATAAATAAATTACCAGTTGGGGGTTTGGGAGGTCCGGGTACAGCCGGTGAGTAGGTTCTGAGTAGGGGACCGCCACGAGGAAGGGTCGCCCCTCCAGGCGGGAACGAGTGAGTCATGTAGTAAGGCTGGTGACCCCCCACTGCCGATTTGCTACCCTGAAACACACAACCAAAATAACTACATCAGCAAAGTTTTTCAAATTTCACAGGATATAGTAGATACGATGGATATTTTAGATACATAGATGATACCTACAATAGAAGACTACTGCGTATATTCATTTTTCCAAACATGATAAAGATTCATGGCAAAGATAAAAATCACCCAAAAACAATAATTATATTAGTATCTTATTTCTTGTAGCATGTAACTATAGATTGTGTTTTATATTATATTCATTGTGTATTTTTCAACAATATTCTCGAACAACCGAAGTTATTTTGAATTTCATCCGTTAAAGGCATTAGGAAGCTATAACTTCGGTTGTTACAGTATTGTGAATCTAGAACTTAATTAACACTATTGATAGATGAGGTCTTTTATACTGCAATTAACTACCAATTGGAGTAACCATTATTAAAGCGTGAAATACTTTAAGACCACAACCACATGACACAAGGCAAATCATATTATTTATGAGGCATCACTTTCAAGTCAAGAGCAGACCGGATAAAATAAATTACTTTCACTATGAGCCGTCAGTTCAACATTACAGCAAGTTACGCCAACCAGCATCTTGCAACATATCTTTTGTCTGAATTATATTTTGTTTTATATCGACCAATTCAAACTTTCTAACAAAATAAATATATCACAAATGACACAAGCGTTGGGAAAGTGAATTTGTGTCATCAGTTAGTTGTTCAAGAAGACAGAGGACGGTTAGAAATTTAATCTTTGGGACTTTCAAAAATCGTGAAACATGTGAAAAATATTGGAACTCAAGTGGAATCTTATAACAAGTAATTATATAAAGACGAATTCTAAGGAATATTGGATTATCAAGTATTTTTTGAGACATCAATAGTATGTTTGATATACTGTATATTGATACAGAATCACAATGCAATGGTTAATATAAATTTCAAAGTCAATTTTCTTTGATCTCAGAGAATTCCGAAGCGAACCAAAGAAGAAAATATACAGAAATAAGTTCGACTAACTAGGTTAAGAGCCTGTAAAGTGCACAAATGTGTACAACCTACCTATGAGAAGAAAGAAGAGGCTAGTTGTCTATCCTATTGTCGATGATAATCTCAGTTACCTTCCCTAATTAGTCAATTGGAATGAAACTGCACGTAAGACTTTATTGCTTACTATAAGCTTACTACGATGTCCAGCTCGAACCACATCATAGCTCTCTTGTAATCAATGGACAAATTTAGCCCTTAATATAAGCGCTACCTATATTATAAAGGTAATTAAAGCGCTATATTCCTTTAATATAAGGGCTATATTATAGCCCTTAATATATAATATTCAAGCTCAAATGTAAGCTCAAATGTAAGCAGTACAAACATAAAAATGTAAGCAGTTTCAGAAGAACATACGAGTGCAGTAAAATGCAGTATTTACATTGTAAGAACCATTTAGCGAGTGTAATTGACCGAGCGAAGTGAGGCCTAAAATTCAAGTCGACGGTTTGGCATTTCTCTTATAATGTTTAAGTGTTTAAATGTTTATATATTTATATGTTGCGCATTTACGGCGAAACGCGGTAATAGATTTTCATGAAATTTGACAGGTATGTTCCTTTTTTAATTGCGCGTCGACGTATATACAAGGTTTTTGGAAATTTTGCATTTCAAGGATGATATAAAAGGAAAAAGGAACTTCCTTCATACGCCAATATTAGAGTAAAAATCAGACTATAGAATTATTCATCATAAATCAGCTGACAAGTGATTACACAGATGTGTGGAGAACCCAGTCTATTACTGTATTTCCATAGGGTCTATAGTTTCAATCAGGTACTTGTGGATGAGAATCCTGCGTGAGGTCTACTGTTCACAGAACTACTAGTATAATCACAGGTGGAGATTGGGCCTACTCTACAGAAATTCCCAATTATTATACAACCCAAATTCCAAATTATGATGAAGCATCATTCACACTGTCTCCATGTATCTTCACTTTCTTCTTTCACAACTATGTTATTTATATTCACAACTTATCTTATTAGAAAACCACTCAATAATCAATTAAACTTGGCCTGCCTTCCGAACCATTGCTAATAAGGCCTAAAATAAATTATAAGCGAGTACTTTCCAAACAGTTTAATTGATTACTTTTGCATTCTACCTGGTTTCCTCCTAGCTGCCAATGACTACTTAGCTTCTACTAACTTATCATTATTAACTACCGGCTAGTTTCTCAACTGAACTACGAAGCAGACATAAACTATAATAATTTACGGGAACGTTGTTGAAATTATAAAGCTAGACATCATAACTCTCAAAGCCCAGTTTATTTTATGTTTAAACAGCAGTGAACTTCTCCATCCATCTCAAGATTAATTTACGTTGTAATTGGAATACTGTATACTAAAAGGTAAGTAATCGTAACGTAACCCAAGATGAGTATTGTCGGATTCTTAGGGCCGGTTTCCGTGCTCGGGATTTAGCTAAATATTGTAGACTTTAAACATCTGGAGTCAGAAAATTGGCTTTCCGAAACTAGGCGTAGTCACAGTTTTTATTAAAATCTTTATTTTCTAATTTCTATAATTGGGAACGTTTTTCCTTGCCGAAATTAAACATTCCTAAATGATTCAAAATAGCTTGAACTTTACACTATTTTCTCTTTATTTTATTTTGTGTTCAATTTTCTAGTTTTTACTTTCCTTGCCCTATTACCATAGGTAAGGAAAGTATTGCTTTCCGAAAAAAATTAAGGTACCCCAATTTCTAAATTTATATATGTTTCAAGGTCCCCTGAGTCCAACAAAGTGGTTTTTGGTTATTGGTCTGTATGTATGTGTGTGTGTGTGTGTGTGTGTGTTGTGTGTGTGTGTGTGTGTGTGTGTGTGTGTGTGTGTGTGTGTGTGGTGTGTGTGTGTGTGTGTGTGTGTGTGTGTGTATGAGTGTATGTGCGTCTGTGTACACGATATCTCATCTCCCAATCAACGGAATGATTTGAAATTTGGAACGTGAGGTCCTTACAATATAAGGATTGTACACAAACAATTTCGATCAAATGCGATTCAAGATGGCGGCTAAAATGGCGAAAATGTTGTCAAAAACAGGGTTTTTCGCGATTTTCTCGAAAACGGCTCCAATGATTTTGATTAAAGTTATACCTGAAATAGTCATCGATAAGCTCTATCAACTGCAACAAGTCCCATATCTGTAAAAATTTCAGGAGCTCCGCCCCCCATCTATGCAAAGTTTGATTTTAGATTATCAATTATCAGGCTTCAGATACAATCTAAACAAAAAATTTCGAGTGGAATAGATTGAGCATGAGAATCTCTACAATTAATGCTCAGTAACATTTTCACCTAAAATTAAAAATAAGCTCGAAATTCGAGAAAATGTGATTATCGAATTGCAAACTGTTGATTCTATTAAATGATTCACTATGAAGAGATAGCAGACCTAGGGTGTGTCTCCAGCGTTATTGCCCTGTCACCAGCTGGCTGAAATCTTTGAATAGTAGACTTGAGATGCGCGAGAACACTAGCGTCAGGTGATCAATTTTCATAACGGCAAGGAAAGTTGTGTGAGTGCGCCACACCAGATTTTTAGGAATTTAATTTAAACGTGACTATGATTATGACTGCAAGTATGCCCCGTTTTGGAAAGTTAATTTTTTGACTCCAGCTGTTTAAAGTCTAGAACTTGGCTAAATCCCGAGCCCGGAAACCGACCCTTGTAAGCTTTATTAAGTCGAAAATTGACAATTGGACAATCATATTCTGAGTACATTTAATATCCTCAACTGGAACTACAAATTGAAATAACTCGAATAAGCGAAGTAATATATACCATCAAGAATCATAACAACCGATCTTTAAACTTTTTCTCATGCTTTAGATTTAGATAGAGCGGGAAAGTTATGTCTGCAAGGATGTGAGTAGGCGCGTGCTAAAAGCTTGTTTTTGTCTGACTGCTGAAGAGGAGAGAAAAAGAATGATGAAAGTGAAATTCGGTACCGGTTCTCGTAAAGGTGATTACATCTTTGACTAATATTCGTGGGAGAGGAAGTGCACCTTTCAAAGGAAGCCAAAAAAGAGCAACTTTGGAAAAAGATGGAGAAAGAAAGAAAAGAAGAAGAAAATAAATGGAGGATTCTGGAGTAGGGATTTTGTGAAGTGAAGAACTACAAGACTTGACCTATTTCGGAATATTTGTAACCCTATCTAAATTTGGAAGAGAAATAGTACAAGGTTATCTTATTATTTCTCTCCCTATCATTTTGATGATGCACTTATTGTATGAATGAATAAAGGGAGGAAAACAAGGAAACTGCTGGGAAACTTGAATAAAAGAGACAAAGAAAGTACGACAGATAGGGAAAACAATTAAAAGAATAATCATATTAAGGAAAAGAAGAAGAAGAAGAAGAAGAAGAAGAAGAAGAAGAAGAGAAGAAGAAGAAGAAGAAGAAGAAGGAGAAGAATAATATGAAAAAGGAAATTCGGAGAAGTGATAGGAGAATGAGGAAGAAGTAGGGTGAAATGATAAAGCATGTGAAGGATATGGATGATGGAAAGGTGGTAAAAGGTTAAAAGAGTACAAGAAGAAATGAGACGAAAATATAATTCAGGCGGAGGAAGAAGAAAACGAAAAAAATGGAAAGTCAAGTGAAAATTAGATTTCTTTATTTATGAATGTTACAATATTTACTGGCTTATACACTTCTTCTTCTTACAGCTCAATCGTTTGATTGGTTGGCAGCCTTCCATCTAAATCTGTCCATTGCTACTCTCTTCCATTGCTCATAGCTCATAGCTTATACACTAATCTACATTAAATGACGATAATGCTAGTTATTCAACGAATTTCACAAAGAATAGATAATTAACCAATGAGAATAAATAATATAGAAAGCAATTAGCATAACGATAATATAATAATGTTATTAAAAATTACTAAGAGTAGAAAGAAAATAAGAAAGAGAACACGAAAAAAGAGGTAAATAAGAAACGTGCTTGGTTGATTGGATTGGTAATTGATGATTGGTGATTGATTGGAAGTATAGATAATTAATCAATGAGAATAAATATAGAATGCAATTAGAATAACGATAATATAATAATTTAAATAAAAATTACGAAGAGGAGAAAGAAAATAAGAAAGAGAACAAGAAAAAGAAGAAGAAAAAAAGAAAAGTGCTTGGTTGATTGGTTCATTCTTCTCGGATTGGTCCTGACTCACTCATGGTAGACACCAAATATTAGGAAAATTCGATGATAATTATTTGAAAGTGGATAATGATGAGCTGATAGTCGAAGTTTGAGTTCTTAGGTAGATAGAAGCGAGAAGAAGAGGAAAAAAGAACTATAGGAGGAGGGCAGAAAGGAAAAATTATGAAGAAAGAAATAAATTGAAGAGGAAGAAGAGAAGCGAGAAGAGAATCGAATAGGAAAAGACAGAAAAAATAGACGATCAGATGAATTTAGAAAAGCCGGACTACAACTGGACAGATAAGAGTCTAGTCAGCGTGTGATGATAAACAGTCCAGAAGTCGAGACGCGCTTAGATGATCGAAAGTAGCGAAAGTTACCTTGACTATTCAAGGCCAAGTTCTGGACCAAGCATTGCGCAAGTACGCCGTAATTGTAATTATTGTGTTGGACTGAACTGGTCAAGCAGTCAACTTTGCATTTCAACTTTCTTCTGACTTCCCAGGCCTAGGCAATAAAACGGTTGCATCCTATCTGCATAATACCATTAACTGCCCAAGTAAAATTGTTGCACTTAATTTGGATTGCATAAACATTACTTGGTCACTGATCTTACAACCAGGAATATGGATGCAAATTTATGGTTGTTAACGGTTAATATCCGTTTACGAAGAAGAGATGGGATTTCAGGCATAATTCATCCGTATTGATGATTTGTGGTTACTGTGGAAATCTCACAACATAAATTTAGCATTGCTGTTACAAATTGATCATAACCAATTATGATAAAATAAATAATATATCAACATTACATTATCGATGAATGGACAATGATAACACCATAAATTTACTGTAGATTTGGACTGTTGTATAAATTATAATTGGAACCGTTTTGGGCTTATAAGCCTGTGGTACTTTTCTGTAAGTTGTGTAATTCTGAATGATTAAATAAATAAATAAAATAAATAGGTAGATCTACAAAGTTAGGACTAGACGTTTACCGATAAGATACGGTTTTGTAGGGATTTTCTGAGGGTCTGTTACTATATTGTGGGTACATGTTATTGCATGAGTATGGGTGATTGTTAAAGTATTTAAGTAACTTAAATTAAAAAAGTTGCTCAACACTTTTACTGGAAGTTCGTTTCACTGAAAAGTATTTAGTGGAACAAAATATTCACTCTCTTTGAACAAAGTATTCATTCAGTGAACAGAGCATGTGAAGTGAAATGAAGTATGTGAAGTGAATAATGTGTGTAAAGTGAACTTTGGTAAACAGAGTATTCTCTCGAAATTATACTTAAATTTCTAAATCTTTCTCATTCCCAACTCCTTCTCCTACTGAATCTTCAACTATATCAAGTTATAAATTAAATAAAATGTTACTTATAACACTTTGGATCTGACTCCTATTCACGGACAAAGTCCAGTAACATACTGTACTTTTTGTGAGTAGTATCACAGTGAAGAAGTAAGAGTTCTTTTTAGGAGAAGAAGTAATGTTCTTCTACTTTGTGGCAGTATCTTGTTCACTTGTAACTAGTTGTGTTATACTTTTGTTAATATTTTGTATAAATTTCGAGTGGATAAAATTTGATTTGATTTGATTGACTCCCGCTTATCAGATCTTAAAATTATGATTTCCCTCTTTCTTTACAAAACAATAACACGTTCAGTTCAATTTTCAAAGAAGACGATTTTCAAGAGGTAGAATGAAATATACTATTCACGTTTCTGATCCCGAATTTGGGACAGACACTCTGAAGAGGGTGCCCTACTTTAGAGAAGACGTTTCACGGGTCCATAACAATTCAAAGATCCGGTTTCAGTAATGTTTCTACTTGCTTCAGTAAATTCCCCTTTTCTGCTAAAGCATTCACAGAATTTGTTCAAAATTTACTCTCCAGAAAAATGGGTTTCTACTTCAGTCATCATTATAAAAAATCTAACAACACACGTGACACGAGGAGTGGTCACAAGCAATTTTGACGATTTCATCAAAAGCAGACGAAATCGTTGATTATAATTTGAGTCATGTGAAAGAAAATTATGGGGAAAACAACGCTATTGAAATATTGGTTCGTTCGGTTTTATAGCGAAATCCAGTTGACTCTACACGTTGCAAGAATTTGTAGTCAAACAAGTTTTTAAAAGATATTGGAAAGTCGATGAGTTCACAATCGAAAATGGAACATGCTATGTTTGTAAGTGCTGTTGAGAGTTGACTAGAGTAGATAGTAAACAAAATAATATCAACCACGATTGAGCTCAACAAGTCACATGATGAGTCATAAAATAAATAATACAATAATATTCATAGTTGAGAATGATATTGTATGTATCAATGTATCAATAAATATATGAAAGAATTATTTTAGTGAATAATATAAATAAATTGAATATTTTGACACAGCCCCATCATTAAATACTATGATACCAGTACCACGAATCTAGTAAACTGAAAGGATTCTATAAGTAACACTGTTGGTTATTCCGCTCAATGAAAAAGGTTTTCATTTCAATTCTTTAAAAACTTTATGCCTGTTGCACAGAAGCCGGTTAAATTTTAACCGTGATTATTCCCACGAGAACCATTCAGAGAAGCAGTCTTATCAAAAAGGCCTTCTCTGATTGATTATTGTGAAATTAATCACGGTTAAATTTAACCGGCTTCTGTGCAACCGGGCCTATGAGATTCAAACTTATCCCCGCCTTCCAGCTGAATCTGTAAATTTTAAACTTTTCACATATTAGAACCTGTTAAAGTTTAAACTGAAAAAAATATTGGGTCTAGGGGCGCCGAATTGCTTTATCCAACCCAGATCTAATGTGCAATAATTAAATAGAATTTATTTTTTCTTGTTAGAAATAAAAATAGGATTTCGTAGTCGTCACACGTCAAAGTTATGAAATACGGGTAAGTTGTGTTCGACAAGTTTTAATGTTCAATATAATTATTCAGATCTGGAAAAAAGTTTGTGATCATAATGATCGGACGAAAAATGGACAAATAACCATTAAGACTCAACTAAATAAGTTTATACTGAACAGTGAGATAATTATGAAGTTTCCACCATCCACTCTTCACTGCAGATTCAATCAACCAGCATGAAATCAATGAATAACATGAATCAAGTCTTCACTCAAATTTTGATTAATATTTTCAATTCATTGATGAAAACTTTTGTAATAAACCTGATGAGCTTAATCAACCATCCAGAACGATTACGAAATCTTCAGATATCCCTTTCGAGAACACGTTTTGTTAGCTGAGTAATTAAAAGCAATCATAACTGAAATACCCTCAAGCTCATTCATCTGCTGATTTTCGAGATAATTTATTATCTTGGCTCTCAAAGATTCAGTCACAAAGATTGCAGGATCCGAGATGGCAAAAATGGAGACTATTGAGAAATAATGTTGATAATTATCGAGTACTTTTCAAGTGGGTTTAGAATTGCATCATTGAATCTATATTTGGATGCTGGGTTTGATTTCATGAGATCCACTGGGAAATTCAATGTAAGAGAGAGAAAGAGAAGAGAAGAAATATGATAGAAGAAAGAATTGAAGAATAAAATACAGTAGTGGGATAACAGAATTTGGATACTAGCGTACGGTTCACAGTGCACATGGTCTACAACATGGAATGTTGCGTGCCATCTTATGAAACCGTTTCAGATGTTGAAATTATTTTTGTAGAATGAAATTGTAGACATTCTCGGCATCCCAAGGAGCCTAGACTATACGAAACTCTTTCAAAAATATTATGCAGGACTATTATCAGTGTATTATATGAACTATCAATGTCCAGTATATCATACAAGATAATTTTCAATATTTTAAATAATGTATTTGTAATGAGCATTAACGATCCTCTCACTGCTTTTGTTTCCTCTTTCAATTATTTTCATATTCTTGGAGAATCTTACATTTTTCCTTGTTTTTAAACAAAGGTCTCACTTTTAAATCCACGTTTGATACGAATTAAATCTCTTGGGTCTTGGCCTCATTTTAACTGTATTCTAATTCAGGCTATATTCCTAAACTCGGAAATATTCAAAGTTGAAATAATCTTCCAACTCGAATGCTTATAGATTACACCGATGATCAACTTTTGTTAACAGTAATGATACAAAAGATGGTAGTGAAGAACAACTTGAAGATCTGGTATCAGTAATGATAACAAAGATCATAGTAAAAATCAAATTCTGTATCAGTAATAACAACATTAATTGTTATCAGTAATGATACACTTAGGATAATGTTTAGTGTATAACGTGGTCTTGTCTTGTAGCCTGAACTCAGTACAGAAAATATATACAGAATAAGACAGTTAGTTACAAAAGTTTATTTGCAGCTACGACACAGAGTAACAGTGTAGTTGGTTTGCAGCTATATGACCAGATCAGGGGTACAAATAGGTCTAAACTAAAATTAAGTGAACAGCAAACGTAACTTCAAATACTTCAAGTTAATTACTCCATCCTTGTTCTCATTAATTTAGCTCTATCCACAAATCTTCTATTGAAAATGTTAAAACGATGTGAAGATTACATCAAGAGTTTAACAATTAGTACAATCCTCTTTACGACTCAGTTCTCATTCTTCCCTCACAGTAAATCGTTGCTTTCTCTCAAGTTACGATAACCTTTCCAAAGAATTAGCGACAAATTACACGTAGCAAGGCCTCAATCTCGGCTGACACAAGACGATCTGCCAAACTAGTAATAATCTTTTCAAATAATACGTAATTTATTACGTAAAGACACTTACCGAAATGCGACCGTTTAGAGTGAAACAAAAATGTAATGCAATAATGCTATGTGGACCGGTTGTGTGAAAGGTTTTTTGGACTAATACAGGAAATGTTCAAGAAGTTAGGTAGCTAGCGGAGAATTACGGACTTTATGCTTCTGTAATATGCTTTGAAAGCAGTGCAAAATACGATTATTTTCAGTTGCAAAATTTGATAGCAATAACTTCGATGCATTTGAATAGTTCTGTTTCAGAGATAGTTAAGTTACCTTCCGTTCTACTCTATTGTCGTTTTTCTTACTTTACAATAGCTTCTTCCAATAGTTTGGAAATTATATTAGAATATTTACGACGTTCCACATATGAGAGTACCTGAATGCACCCATAAGGAAATGTTGCAGTTTTTGACAACTTGGAGTGAAACTAAAGATAAAGCAATAAGTAATTTTATGGGTGGAGAGCAATCTATCCTTACATGTTGAAGCTTATCGTGGAGGTGCTCCTTAATTTTGTTTCATCCAATCATGAGCCTGGTAGCTGTCATCAACTTATTCGCGCTTTTCGATTGGAAGATCCACAAGAAAGGGGCTGGGCAACAAAACTATAAATATGATACTCTTTCAGAGATAACTCCATATATGTAGGAAGGAATAATTACAAGAGCTAAAGGTTAATAAGTTTGAAAAATATTTCACAAACGATCGCATTTAAACAATAAAAACCGACCATAATCAGCTTTAAAATCATCACGAAGAAAATGACTCAAAACAATTGCCCAATAATTGCATTAATTGCTATTGCTAGGTCTATTTTTCCCTACATCTATCGACTTACTATCATTGCTGTAACCACTGCGATATCGCCAATTATATCTGTAGAACCTGATTTTTATTGGTGGAGAAGTCTGTCTTATCAATTCCTTAGTAGGCTGCACAGTACACAGTATATCTATTTATTCATTCCGAAGCAGTAAAGTCTGATTAATATTGCTTTTAAAATCCGTCAACATAGTTAATTATAACTATAGTGGTTTCAAAACGAGAACTGTTTTATCAACAACGAAATCAGAAAAAAGTCGTGAACAATCTGAAGCAGAACTAAAAACCAGAAGCACGATCCAATCTCATTAAGAATAAATGCGAATCAACCAACTAGGCGCTACTATTGAATTCCTACTAAACTACTATAGAAATACTACCATAGGTAAGGCACCTACTTTAGAAATGACAACGCGAGCTCATTATGTAGCCAGAAGTAATATGAGCCCATTCATTCAGAAATAACAACAACTCTTTTAATCGCTAGCCAAAATATCCAGGATTGCTCAAGGCGGGTTAAACGGTTCAACCCAGAATTAAGATATACAGATTTATGTTTGAGTTTGGACAATGCGGGTTTCTAGGCGACAATAGGTAAATATTTGATTGGGGGCTGGTTAATTAAGAATAAGCATGCAAACTTGTCACTAAACATTTCTTTAGGAGAGCTGTTGAGGTGCAAAATGTATCAAGGTAACATGAATGTATCAGATTAGTACTAGTACCTACCAGACCTAGATTTCAATTTAATAGGATTTGAAGGTACAGTTGTTCCTATTGTAGATTGGGTTCAAGGTATCATACTCTAAGTAGCGGAACCTTATCGGAAATTTGATTATTCTGCAGTCAATTCTCAACTTGATTTCATGAACCTTTGAGTAACATGACATTCATCATTTATGTGCACGTAATTATAATAGAATATAATATGATAATAGAGTTAATTCAGTCATGATGATAAGTTAAGTTTATTTTATCAACTTCATTTCAAGTTAATTTCAGTTATTTCTCAATTACAACGATTTTACAAATTTTTTGCCTGTTCACCTGATTTATTATGAACATAAATCAGACCTCACTCGCTGAAATTGGAAATTTTAAAGAATAGAACTCCCTCAACAATTGGAAGGAAAGAATTTCAAAATGGAAATAATGATTATTCAAGGATGATAGTGTATCACGAGTGCCGTTTGCATGAACACTTAATCATTCTTTAAACAAGCCTCCACACACCTTTGTACACACCTTGTTACACATTTCTGGATTACTTGAATGGTTTCAACTTGGCATTTGAACTTTCAATGCAGCTTGTTAATTTATTTAGCACACTGTGTGTAGAATTCAACCTTTTCCAAACTTTCAACATACCTACTCATAGAAGTATTCAAGGTTCTTAATTTAAAAACTCTAGTACGTTATGAACCATTTGTATTGAGTCACCATACAAAGTATTGTAATTTTAATACTGCATTTACTGAATTTTAATTTTAAAACTATGCACACGTAGAGGAGGGGGGAACGCTGTGTTTAAAGTATCCTACTCCCACTGGCGAACAATAGTCATCTTATGCCAGTGTTTTTTTCACTTGCCGTTTATTATTATTAGATTTTTGTTGGATTGTGTTGTCATGTAGAAAAAAATAAAAATAACAAATAATGATGACCCTCATGAGGGGCTGGAACTGCCTGCTATTAGCGTAGCCAGGATTTTGAAATGAAGGGATTGTCAAAAATTTTATACACATTCTCAAGTACTGTGTATAAAGTATTCTTTTCAGGGTTAGTTATGAGTAAGTTCAATTCCAATACTATAGAGTATTAGTTAATAACCAAGCATGTCGAAGAATACCCATAAATTTAATCTCAAATATAACAAATTCTGCAAGTGGACTTCTCCTGAGCAATAGAGAAGTTCAAGCTGCATTATATTACCATGACCTGATTCCTCCCGCCGTCCACAGGAAATACCATCAGAATAAGAGAACTCGATTTTTGGGTTTTTAATCTGTTCAGACTTATTCATCGAACAATATTTTTAGGATTTATTCTAATAGAAAATACAATCCAGAACAACCTAGCAAAAACTGACAGGTTAACCTCCACCTCGAATGTATTCAATCTTTTCAAATTACAGTAAGTGCAATTTCCATAGAATCTAACAATCCTTTTAACGTTTATAAGCCTACATAGGTGAAATTATGAAACTTGTGAATATACCTATCCAAACTCATAGGATAATTGGATAATACAAGGTAATGATAATCTGACATGCATAACCCTTGATATGGGATAATATCATGATAGGTGAAAAGTTAAAGACACTAATCAATTTTCTGTTCTCAAAATAGATATAGGAATAAATGTAGCGGCTAGTTATAGTTTATTGCAGGCAGCATACCGAGAATTCTTGTAGAAAGGTGCATGAACGATTGCATGTTAGTAGGGAGTTGGTAATTGAATTGAACGAGCTAAAAACAATAATTTCCAAGTTTACTGAACGTGAACAGTTCACAATTCTCTAGGATATTGTGACGTAGAGTTTTAGCAATAGAGGTGAAATAGGATTTGTACAGTATACTGTGACGTAGCTTTATATCAAACATAGTAGGCTTTTTATATGGAAGGCTATGTTTATATCAAGTATACAGCATAGAAGTGGGTGAAGTGGTTACTGGGACCACGGTACCGGGGAGGCATTACGATCACGGGCGTCAAACCGACTCAAAGGAGCTGAATTATTGTCGATACTGATAAGATCCCGTGGGCGTCAAAGGGTGATAGCTGGATAAAGCCAACTACAACCTTCGCTCAGCATTCGCCGGCTGTAGTAGGTAAGAGGTTTGGAGCGCTTTTGACAAGTTGAAAGAAAAGTGGTGGCGAAAAGACACAAATTATACAGATATATTTCAGCCGGTGTTCACTCTTCCGTGACTTACCGACATCACTTGCATTGCGCGCTCATATATACACACCCAAAATGGGCGGGGCTCCATATTCATAAAATAATATGATATACAGATATACGAGTAGGCTTTTTTGCATAAGTCACTACTGCACTATCACTACCGCCGTCTAGCTCCGAACTTATAATTTTCTAGAATTGAAAGTACAGTTCCGTTCTCGGTGAACTATGCTAGAAAGTAGACTACCTGTGCATTTATCTCAATAGAGGAAATAAGCGATTCTATTGTATTAATGGAATCTATTAAATCACAGCCACATGCATTACCCCAATCAGCCCCGCACGTGTGAACCCTCAATTCCAAGTTGGTAGGGGGAGCACGACTGTCACGCAGGAAAATAGGCAAACACTTAGTTTTTTTAGTATTCATGCTGAGTATATTGATATCAAACCAGCTTTTCAATTGTCTTAGCTCACTTGAAGCTACTCTGTACACATTTTCCCAACTGTCTCCCTCAAAGTAAACGGCTGTGTCATCAGCAAAAAGCATCATTTTACCACTCATATTTACCTGAATAATATCATTAATGTAGACCAGAAATAGAATTGGTCCGAGGGTACTGCCCTGCACCACACCATAATTGATATCTTGGATGCTACTTTCGACTCCTGCAATAGATACCAACTGGCGACGCTTTGACAGAAAACTTTTAAGCCAATCGTGTGCAGCACCAATTATTCCTATGGCCGTCAGTTTATTCAACAACAAATCGTGATCAATGGAATCAAAAGCTTTTGCCAGATCAATAAATAGTAATAGAATATATTTATTATTATTAATACCCTGTCTCAGATAGTCGCTAAGCTGAAAGAAACAATTAGACGAATTCCGGTCAAACAGATACAATCATAACAGATACCGGTCAAACAGAGACGATCTAAAACAGATACGTTGTTGGAGTACTCAAATAGTGTTCAATCAGTGGATTTCTCTTAATGGCTCCTCCTTTGTGGAGGATGATACAAGAGTAAAAGAGTCCAAGAGTTTTGCATGGATTAACAAATTATCATATTATGAGGTGGTTTAATGATGAAATATCCTACACCTACAGTTTAAAATCAAAATTCCATCATGGATTAAAATATAATATATTGTCCATGCATAGATTTATTAAAAAACGAGATGTCGGTTTAGTTTGCTGACAATTTCTGGTGAACTACGCATGGAGGACAAACTGTAACTCTCAAAACACAAATCAGCAAAACACAAACTCTCAAATCAGCTGGGTAGCTAGTAGTTCTGTGAACAGTAGACCTCACGCAGTATTCTCATTCACAAGTACCTGATTGAAACTATAGACCTTATGGAAATACAGCAATAGACTGGCTTCTCCGCACATCTGTGTAATCACTTGTCAGCTGATTTATGATGAATAAGTCTATAGTCTGATTTTTACTCCAATATTGGCGTATGAAGGAGGCTCCTTTTTCCTTTTATATTATCCTTGAAATACAAAATTTCCAAAAATCTTGTATATACGTCGACGCGCAATTAGAAAAGGAACATACCTGTCAAATTTCATGAAAATCTATTACCGCGTTTCGCCGTAAATGCGCAACATATAAACATATAAATATTCAAACATTTAAACATTCAAACATTTAAACATTAAGAGAAATGCCATACCGTCGACTTGAATCTTAGACCTCACTTCGTTCGGTTAATAAGGCACTGCATTGTTTTTATTATGATCTTTCAATGTTATTCGGTTATATCCTCGAAAAGGACGAGTAAGTGAATTAATTTCGTTGGCCAACGAACTCGATCTGTACAATGATTCAAAATTTGAGGCTGATTGATCAAAGCGTTTGAAAGTTATCGTAGAAACATACAAACAAACAGACGTAGAACGATTTTGGCCTTGAGTCAAGAGTAGGAACTCGCTAACGCTTGTTCAATAATATAATATAATCCGATTTATGAATGAATGAACTCTATGATTAATGAATAAAATAATGAGCTTCATCTCAGGCTATCCACACAAACACTACCGTACCGCTTCAAGTATAAATTCACAGAAAGTACGTGAACCTCAAAATGAGTAAAATTCAATCTTTGCTGTTGAAGATAAGTGCTAACTGAAACATTTGGTTGCCGAATTTCAATTATTTAACATACTGCTGTTGATGGTATGAGAGACAAGACAGTGGATGTGAAGTTCTACATTAATTTGTACGCTGGAATTGACTGTTTCGAATATTTCTATCATCTAGAAATAGTTGATATCAAGCATCAAGCATCTGGTAAGGCCCGCCGCAAAGTAGACTCACGCTAATCCACGAAAAGCAGCTCACGCCGTGGGATGTTTTGTAAACCATTGCTATAGAATTATTCATTATCAATCAGCTGGCAAGTGGATTATTCATTGCATGTATTATTATCATTACACAGATGTCTGAGAAGCCTACATGTTTACAAAACATCCCACATCGTGGGTTGCTTTTCGTGGATTAACGTGGGTCTACTTTGCGGCGGGCCTTATATTGAAAACATTTTTGACCACATTTTGATTCAATTGCGCTCACAGATTTTATTGGAAATGCACAAAAATTATGAAAATATTGACATCAGTTATTGACAGTATTCCGAATGATTGAGAACCCAGTTTCATTTCCAGAATTCACCTGAATTCCATTCAAAGCCATACCTTCACTATAGTGATATAGTTGTGTTGTTAGTTTTATATTATTTGAATCCCCTTCAATATCAAGTATTGCAAAAGGGTGGCTTACAACGAGTACAAGGCTAACTTTAAAATCAACATACTTTACTAGCGATAATAGCAAGTTAAGTAAGTTATTTGAACATTGAAAACAACCTAGATTCGAATTAAAAAAGCAGTAAGTAAACCATTAACTATACAACCTCCTGGAGCGTAAAATGGAACTTATATACAAATAATAATGATAATAATAAAATAATATTAAACTGCAATCTGTGTTGTATGGGAGATAAGAAGAAATAAAATAATGTTTCAAATGAAAACAAGTTTCTGTGTTGAATTGTTACATAAATCCGTTCTGCCCCTCGAACACTACATTGCGTTGCAATAAGCTGCTGGGAATAATAACTAAGCAAATGCGGTTAAACTTTCAAAGGGATATTCCATTCAACTTGTCTAATGGGAGAAAGGAAGGGGTTACGCTTGAATAACCCTAAAAAAATCCAATCGTAGGGTTAATTGCGTTTAGCCAGATAAGAGATATAGAAAACCGAGCCGATTCAGATTTATCATACAGTTTGTGTAGGTTGTCTCTATCACTATCACGTGCTCGCTCTCATTTTTCATCTCTTTTTCCGTCTATTTGGAACTGTAGAAAGAGTGAGACAGTGTTAATTGAGTGGAAAAACATTTATTTGCTTTATTGTTATTGGGTTTGATAATTTGGGAAATAGAACAATGTGAGGCCAGTCGCTCAGACTACTGTGTATCCAAGGTGCAATTGAAATATAGGACTATTACTCATAGTAGGTACTTTTAATAAAATACAAAATGCTAATTCTACTTTTATCCTTACTTCCCTCAGCCAATGAGAGCCACCATCGTTATCAATGAACTGAGTTTTCAAGTTATGAAAAAATTAAATTGAAATAGTCCCCAACTCCCTTAACATTCTTTCATGAAATTTTTATAAATTAATACAACTACTTTTCGCCAATTCGTCAGAACTTATAAAATTTAGATCCGTAGCCTTCAATTCCACAACTGCGAACTGCATAAATATCATGTTACGTGTGACACTCTGTCCTTACCATTTTATCACTCGCCTGAAAAAGTTCAAATCTGTAAAGTTGTGAGGTGCCATATCTGGTTCATGCTACCACCACTGCCTTCTAAATATCAAGGTGAAAGTGGGTACAGACAACACCTATCGGTTCAAGGACCCATCTCAGATGAAAGAAGCAATGCGTTGGGTTAACAATTCATGTGCGCAGACAATGCTTTATCCTCAGCTCTCTTAATAGGGAGGTGTTAGGAACATACAATAAATAATCGGGCACTTTTGTTTTCTAGAACAACGCATAGGAAAGCTTTTAACGGCGAGGCCAAGTTGCAAGAGAATAATATTATTGCTTCAAGACAAATTAGTACTTAGATAGATTACGGTTCAAATTCTGATTATTATTTCAATAGAGGGGGCTACACATAGTAATGCTCAAAAAGGGATAACAACTGAATAACAAATGTATGAGTAGCTTGAAAAATAATTTTATTGATACGAAGAAAAAGAAAAAGAAGAAGAAGAAGAAGAAGAAGAGGAAGAAACAAGTACAACGAGGCAAATTGGATTTGGAGGCAAATACAAGTGATTATATTCATTATGGACATTCAACACTACTTATATGAAAACGATCTGATATTGTCGAAACACTGATTCATTGAGATACAAGTTACACCATTATCAGTAAAATATCTGATATCTAGTAAGCTGGAAGCACAAACATTTCACAGCAGAATTTATAGTGTGGGTAAAGCCCTGCGATTGGTCATTAGCTGTTGACCTATTGTTTTTCAGCTTACCTCTCATTGGCTAGATACGCTCAAGTATTCCAAATATGGCCATGAGAACCGTTAAACACAACAAACGAAGAGAAACTTAGTAAATATCAAAAATTACTTTTAAACTAATTCAGTAACTAACTTTTGTTAGTCACAAAGTTTCTCTTCATTTGTTGTCACGGTTTTCATGTCCATATTTAGAATACTTGGGCGTGTCTAGGCTCGGCCAATGACAGTAGATCTCAACCTTCATTGGTGAACAGCTATTAGCCAATCGTAGGGCTTCATCCACACTAGAAATTCTGCAGCTCAATGTTTAGGCATTCCGTTTACTACAGATTCATAATAGTGTAACAAATGAAACTGATATTCCAAATTTTTTTATAATAAATCAGTGGTTTTGACAATATCAAGTTTTCTCATTCAGTATGGATATACACAACCCAGGAAGTTAGATAAATTATTATGGTTTATGATGGTTGATTTATGATTCATGAATTTACTCAAGACGATGTAATGAATCATTAAAAATAAATGTGATTATAAAGCTGCGTTTACACCAAAGTTACTAACAAAATGTTCCTCAACAATTACTAACAAAAACTTAATCCTTATAAAATCAATTAGATTGAACGGAACTTGACAAACACATAATTATGTTCATCATGTGTATGATTAGTAATGTTCAATCTAATAGAATCTATAAGGATCAAGTTATTCACATTTTGTTAATAACTTAGGTGTAAACGCAGCTTTAGAAATACATGAAAAGTACATAATTGCTAAGTAGATAAATGAAAAATTGCTATTAGTTCAGGCAATGAATGCTCAAAAAAGGGTATAGAAGGGAATGTTTGGAAGACAATTTTTGACCCCGCAGTTTTGTTCAGAGTAGTGAGGAGGTGAACATATCAAAAGTCCCCACTCCTACCCCCTGTGCTAAGGGGGTGGGGGTGGTTCAAATGTACCATTTTTTGGTTTCTCGCATATAACTCGAAAATTATGCATTTTACAGACATAACTATTCTATTAAGATATTGAAGCTTACACAATTTCCTACAATATTGATCCAACAAAGCTGCAAAGTCAAAAATTGTGTTCAAAACATTCTCTCCAAATTCCATTATCAATTGGTCTATTTTTGCATAACTGAAGATCTCACACTCAACACTGAAGCTGCTGCAACAGTCGTGGGGATGTGCGTAAACTTGTGAAATTATCAATCAAATTGAGAGAATTTGATGCTCTATAAGCTCATGATCAGCATGAATTTTTCCCATCGATTTTAAAAGTGATATAAGAGCAAAAATAGCAAAAAATCGAAGGAAAATGTGTTTTTTTAAATGTCACATCTTTTAGAGCGGATATCTCGAAAAGTAAAAGAAATATAGAGAACGTTGTTCGATTAATATTGTAGGAAGTTATGTAAGCTTCAATATCTTATAGAATAGTCATGTCTGTAAAATGCATAATTTTCGAGTTATATGCGAGAAACCAAAAAATGGTACCTTTGAACCACCCCCACCCCCTTAGCACATGGGGTAGGTGTGGGGACTTTTGATATGTTCACCTCCTCACTACCCTAGACAGAACTGCGGGGTCAAAAATTGTCTTCCAAACTTTTCCCTCTATAACACTTCGTTGACTGGGCTACAGTATATAGTAAGATTTTTAGTTACACAAGTAACAATATTGTTTGACAGAAGGTGCCTTTAGACTTCCCAAATAGGTACCGAAGTATTACAGTAGAATTACATTCGACTGTATTAATGGATAAAGGAAGTAAGTAAATAATAAGCCTAAAAATATTTTATTGTAGAGCGATAGAAAGTAATGAATCGTTGAGACGAGTTTTGTGTAGTGTTTGCATAAAGAGAGCCAGATGATTCCGAAATTTAATAGCCTACTAAATTGCAATGAAGCCTGAGAAGAAGAAGAATTCATAGCTTTAGAATGGATAAATTTATATCATATCCTTTGCAATACACCTTGAAGTGAAATTTAATTGCTTGCTTCTTTTTTTAGCAATATAAAGTCTTAATAACGGATACTGTGGGTCGCTTTGATTTTGAGATTCTTACGCAACTAATATCAGTTAAAGCTGCAATGACTTGTTAGCAACGTTGTCGCATATATTAATGGTCAACTATTTTTATTGATGTAAACATTCTATAAACCCGCACAGCTCGTTGCATGAGAACTATAGAGGTTCTATGCAGACTGTATAAATAGACAAGGAGACTACAGAGCGTACCTATAGAATGTAACATTACAATCTATAATCTCTGGGAGACTACGATACTGTAAATATTTTATGGCAAACTGTGCATGAAGCATTAATCAGCAAAATACTGCCATGCAAGCAATAACTTTTTGAAAGCTTGTTGAAATTGAATTTTATTTTGTTGTGCCATAGGTCAAGGAGCTTTGAATTATAAAGATAAAAACATATCATAAAATAAAAATAGAACATACATTAGAATTAAAAAAAACTCTGAAAATGATAGATGCCAATCAAAACTGAGAATACCGAAACTTTGATATGAATATGTATATAACAATAACCGTATGAATTTACAATGCGAAATACATTATTAAATTGTATATCAATTATTTGAATTTTCCTGATCCATTTTATTTGAAAGATCCTCATCCATGAACAACGTTCAGTTTATTTTAAAATCGAAGAGTAATCTATTTTATTGCAATGTGATTATTATTTTCTACACAAATTATTATCGACATCCACGAGCAAATAGAGAAACTTGGCAAGATTTTTGTAAACACTTTTCAATAGATAGATTACGAAAACACTGATCCTACAACCAAGATGCGTACATGCAACGGCACCAACAAACCAATCCTAATCAGGTTAAACATTGCACTACCAGTTTCGAAACCAGGTTAAGCTGTGTACTGTTTTGCGGTGAAATGTCACAAATTCCGACGTATAAGTCGATTTTAGCCGGAAACAACGGAAGCATTTCACCTGAAACGCCGATCACTGAAGGTCGTAGTAAAAAACATTCATTCACTTTTGACCGTCATCTAGCAAATTGTGACAAAATGACTTCTATTTGTGGACAAAATGACGTCATTTGTGGCTTTCGTTGACCGTCAAGCCACCAACGAATCCAATTAGCGAAATTTGTTAAAAAAATTGTACGATTTCTACAACAGGACGTGAGCGTTTTAATGGACAATGAGCAATAATCATAAAAATGATAGCTGAGTGCTGACAACGTGTCATTGCTTTCAAATTTTGCAACAGAACAATAGGGTTTGGTCCTTCCTGTGTGGTCATATGCTTTTGAAATCAATATCCATTTAATCCAAGCCAAATCCAGGCCGTATCAACTGTAAGAACTCCGTGTCTATAAATCTAGGTTAATTATGATTTTTACTGTATTGAAAATGGAAAGACAGCACTTGTAACAGAAATCAATTGTTACAAAAATTAAACAACATATCAACTTAAAGGTTCTCCTTCGCATGATTTTGAGTGATTGTCCATGTTTTTCCAGTGTGAGGGAGGGAGAAGGGTGTGAGTCACTATTTAATGGGCCGAAAATCACCATAATTTAGAAAGCAACTATTATGGAGATCACGTGTTTATCTGTGACACAAAAAGCCTTCAATTGTCAGATGATCGAGAGAGAAAATTGAGAAATAGGTCTAGATTATTGATTTTAGTAGTTGTCAGGTTGTATTAAACTTATACGTATAAAACCTATAAGATTTTTGGAAACATTTTTACAAAATTAAGACAGTACTCACTACTAGACTCTATAGGTTTATAGTCTATAGGAAGTGAAAGACGTAGTATTCTACATCTCCATCAGAAGATCGCAGGAGAAACTTGATAATTTCCGAACATAAAATATTTCTTCTAGTTTATATTTCTGGAGAATATTATTCTATTCACATTACTCAAGTAGCATCAGTGAGCAAGAATTCATCATACAAATTCTGCCACAAGAATTCGAACATTCTTCATCGGGCAATTTAAAATTAATTCCCACATCAGCAATTGACCAGGAATTCATTGGCAAGTTGATAATGAATTGATGCTAAGTTTATTAGTTGATATCTTAATGAGAAGATTCCCAAGGGACTTACATTATTCATCGAGATGATTGAGTGTACTTTGAAACTGCCTGCCATACCTGTAACAAATAAAAGAAAATATTTTATATAAGGATACATTGATTACTAAAAATTAATGGAATAATAAAAATCTGGTGTTTGGCACTCACACAACTTCCCTTGCCGTTATGAAAATTGATCACCTGACGCTAGTGTGCACGCGCATTTCAAGTCTACTTATAAAGAAAGATATGAGCCAGCTGGTGACAGGACAATAACGCTGGAGACATACGAGGTCTGC
Organism: Nilaparvata lugens; assembly: GCF_014356525.2. Classification (NCBI taxonomy): domain Eukaryota; kingdom Metazoa; phylum Arthropoda; class Insecta; order Hemiptera; family Delphacidae; genus Nilaparvata; species Nilaparvata lugens. Next base: position 93,977,640 of record NC_052506.1, on the reverse strand, counting down.
TATCTCTTCATAGTGAATCATTTAATAGAATCAACAGTTGCCAACAGTTTGCAATTGAAATAATAACATTTTCTCGAATTTCGTGCTTATTTTCAATTTTAGGTGAGAATGTTACTAAACATTAATTGTAGAGATTTTCATGCTTAATTTTTTCCACTCAAAATTTTTTGTTTAAATTTTATCTGAAGCCTGATAATTGGGAATCTAAAATCGAACTTTGCATAGACGAGCCGGAGCTCCTGAAATTTTTACAGATATGAGACTTGTGGCAGTTGATAGAGCATATCAATTACTATTTTTGGTATAAATTTAATCGAAATCGTTGGAGCCGTTTTTGAGAAAATCGCGAAAAACCCTGTTTTTGACAACATTTTCGCCATTTCAGCCGCCATCTTGAATTGCATTTGATCGAAATTGTACGTGTCGGATCCTTATATTGTAAGGACCTTAAGTTCCAAATTTCAAGTCATTCCCTTAATTGGGAGATGAGATATCGTGTACACAGACGCACATACACACACACACACACACACAACACACACACACACACACACACACACACACCACACACACACACCACACACACACACACACACACAACAACACACACACACACATACACAGACCAATACCCAAAAACCAGTTTTTTGGACTCAGGGGACCTTGAAACGAATAGAAATTTAGAAATTGGGGTACCTTAATTTTTTTCGGAAAGCAATACTTTCCTTACCTATGGTAATAGGGCAAGGAAAGTGAAAATTAATATGACGGAAGCTACCAACAATGGATAAATTCAACCATTATCATAAAATACAATGTATTCGTATTAAAGAACTCAGAAGATAGTTTGAATCACTAATTGACAGAGCTTTATGATTCACTTTGTTCATTTTACAATATTCACTTTGATCATTTTTATAATAGTACTACTCACTATAAATAATGTAGGAATACTATTGTGAGAGTTAATAGAGTGAAAAAAGTCCAGTTATCCATCAATAGTTCAAGTTAGGATGAAAACATTACATATAAGGTTTCAGTTAACACCTATTATTACAAAATTTTTAAAATATTATTATGAAAACGAATTTTTGGAGCATTCAAAAATTATCAAACTTTCTTTAAAACAATTTTATTTCCATATCAAGAGTGAACCAGCAATCATAAAAAGTGAATGTTTCAATTAAAAGCTCTCAACTACTGAACTTAATTCAGCCTGATCAACTTATACCCACATAACTGTTACAATATATCCTCTCCTAATTGGAGAGTTGGTGCTTAGAGGAAAGTGGATATCCACTTTTTCTAGACGAACAGCCCAAGAATTTATGACAGAAAAGGAAATAAAGTATATAGGTGATTTATAGAGGATTGACAGCGTGATACAGGTTTTGATTCGTGCTGCTTATCAATATAGGACTTATTATTATGTAAAGCACATAGGACGGTAATTAATATGACCAATTCAACTAATAAAAAACATGTGTGTTGATACTGGGACAGAAATATATGCGGGTTACATAATAATATAGTGTATAGATATAGTATATAGAGAGAGTGTCGTTTACTTCCATTTGTGTCGCCCACTTATCTGCATGCCCAAAACAGGTATTTGGAACTAGGCCACTAATAATAATGTGAAAGAAATTTCGACAGTGATCTGCTCTTTTTTATACAGACGACTCGCTTTCAATGTATATGGATGAACAGGAAATAAGTGGCAATTGGTCGGTATGGAGGAGTTCTAGGAGTTTTCAGAAGTGACGGAGAGAGATAATTTCTGGCATTTAACAAAAGTAAAAGATCTCAACATTGTCAAATGCGTTCTCTGAGTCAATAATGGTCAAAAATACTGGTCAATAATGTGATTGATGATATAAATATAATAATTTTGATTGATCCGTATAATGTGAATACACTTGCTCAGATAAATAAAAATATAAATCTCAGTACCCTTTAAAATCTTTTCAGCCTGATCAACTTATACCCACATAACTGTTACAATATATCCTCTCCTAATTGGAGAGTTGGTGCTTAGAGGAAAGTGGATATCCACTTTTTCTAGACGAACAGCCCAAGAATTTATGACAGAAAAGGAAATAAAGTATATAGGTGATTTATAGAGGATTGACAGCGTGATACAGGTTTTGATTCGTGCTGCCTATCAATATAGGACTTATTATTATGTAAAGCACATAGGACGGTAATTAATATGACCAATTCAACTAATAAAAAACATGTGTGTTGATACTGGGACAGAAATATATGCGGGTTACATAATAATATAGTGTATAGATATAGTATATAGAGAGAGTGTCGTTTACTTCCATTTGTGTCGCCCACTTATCTGCATGCCCAAAACAGGTATTTGGAACTAGGCCACTAATAATAATGTGAAAGAAATTTCGACAGTGATCTGCTCTTTTTTATACAGACGACTCGCTTTCAATGTATATGGATGAACAGGAAATAAGTGGCAATTGGTCGGTATGGAGGAGTTCTAGGAGTTTTCAGAAGTGACGGAGAGAGATAATTTCTGGCATTTAACAAAAGTAAAAGATCTCAACATTGTCAAATGCGTTCTCTGAGTCAATAATGGTCAAAAATACTGGTCAATAATGTGATTGATGATATAAATATAATAATTTTGATTGATCCGTATAATGTGAATACACTTGCTCAGATAAATAAAAATATAAATCTCAGTACCCTTTAAAATCTTTTCAGATTGATATTACAAGTAGCCCTAAAGAAAAAAAACTTGTTCAGATACTCGATCATACATTTGATAATAATGGTATCTCATATTTTCCAAGGAATAACCGTTATAAGGTTTAGAATTCAGTATTGAACTTTTAAATTATCTATACAGGAAAGAACTGGCTTATACACACGTACGGGATGGAAAAAATACGCATCATCACGTCTGAAATACTGGACTGATTGACTTGAAATATCGCATATATAGTTTCTTAATTATTACCGTGGATGGTTATAGGCCTATTTTCAATTTCTTCAAGATTTTATCACGTCAAGTTTTCAGTTTCTCAAGTTTTGAAATAGACCCTTGCGGAGCATGGGTTACCTGCTAGTTAATAAATAGAATGAACAAGACTTAGCAATCTCTCATTTTAACAGAGTTCCAATAATTTAAACTAATAATTTTTACTATAGAATCTTTAACTCAAAAGAAGTGTTCATCCCTTTTATTAAACACACATAATTTCATGACTCATCTCATATGATGATCAAACTCAGCAAAAACGACATTGAACATTAATTAATGTTTAGAAGAATATGATAGATTACCATCAACGTTAGTAGACTGTCTACTAACTTTGGATTACTACAACTAAACAGGTCCAATGCGGTACTAGGTACAAGAATACTATGGGTACTCGTCGATTTCATGGAACATTTCACAGATAAGACAGCAGTGCAGCTTGCAGCTTATAATAAGCATGTCCACAACTGGAACGAAACGATGAGACAATAAATTTGTAAATTGAGCTGTTCTGAAAGTGGTAAGCACACCGACATTACAACTGCCAGTATGATCTCACCAAAAGATCAGAATATGGTATATCTGTATGTACAGTATACATGTATATGCTGTAACTGTGTAGAAGATGATACGAGTAACATGTGTCCGACGAAGCCGGTGAACGAGAGTGAAAGTTGGGGAGTCGATAGTCGATTAATCGTGCAATAGACTACGAGAAAAACTAAACGGGAAAACCACCTCCATCCGTCGACCTTGCGACCTGCGATTAGGCGGTCACTGATTATACTAACTGCTGCTCTCAGACAGACTCAAGATAGACGGTGCGAATTCCTCTTATCTCTTTGGTTTCTTCCTCCTCTCCACAAACGCATGCACAGTTCAGTAGTTTTACCTGTACAAGACTTACTTCTTCTTTGTGATGTCTCGAATCTATTCTTCTCCTCTAACACCTTCTTCTCTTTCGGGGTTTTCTTCTCATATAAGATCTTCTCCAGTGGCTTATTCTCCTTCTCCTTCTTGTTTTTGTTCTTGTTCTTCTTCTTCTTCTTCTTAGCGTTCTATTTATTATAATACATATTCCTCATTAAGATTTTTTCTTCTTCATTTTTCTTTCTCAACCTTCTTTTCTTGTTTCTAACTATTTCAGCTATTTCATTAAAAACTCCGCTAATAATTAAAAAAAATTAAAAAGTAGTATTGCTCATATTCATTTCCCTTTTTTCATCTTTCTATCTGAGCTTCCGTTCTTTATCTTCTTTCATCACTTAATAAACTGTATTTCAAATTGTTTACCTGCACCTAACTCTTAACTTTTTACAGTATAACTTATTTTAATAAGTTATATTAACTTATTTTAATAAGTTATAGTAAAACAAAATAAAATCTTATAGCACCTTTTATTTTTAATTTTTTTTCAAATAGTTGAACAACTAGTTTCGGTGATATTACACCATCGTCAATAAGTAGTCCATGTCAATAAGTGTTTTTAATTTATAGTAATAAGTGGTGATTCTTATTGTACAGTATTTAAATCTATCTTAGCATTGTTATGTTGATATTTCTTGCTCATCATGTTTTAGTGTTTGCCATAGGTCTTATCAGACCTGGCAACGTAAGATGTTCTCTATCAAATATATTCTTCTTCTTCTTCTTCTTCTTCTTTTTCTTCTTCTTCTTCTTCTTCTCCTTCTTCTTCTTCTTCTCCTTCTTGATCCCCCTCCTCTGGATTCTTCATCTCCTCAGACCCCTTCTTCTCTTTCGACAACTTCTATCTTCTTCTTCTTAGCGTTCTATTTATTATAATACATATTCCTCATTAAGATTTTTTCTTCTTCATTTTTCTTTCTCAACCTTCTTTTCTTGTTTCTAACTATTTCAGCTATTTCATTTAAAAACTCCGCTAATAATTAAAAAAAATTAAAAAGTAGTATTGCTCATATTCATTTCCCTTTTTTTCATCTTTTCTATCTGAGCTTCCGTTCTTTATCTTCTTTCATCACTTAATAAACTGTATTTTAAATTGTTTACCTGCACCTAACTCTTAACTTATTACAGTATAACTTATTTTAATAAGTTATATTAACTTATTTTAATAAGTTATAGTAAAACAAAATAAAATCTTATAGCACCTTTTATTTTTAATTTTTTTTTCAAATAGTTGAACAACTAGTTTCGGTGATATTACACCATCGTCAATAAGTAGTCCATGTCAATAAGTGTTTTTTAATTTATAGTAATAAGTGGTGATTCTTATTGTACAGTATTTAAATCTATCTTAGCATTGTTATGTTGATATTTTCTTGCTCATCATGTTTTAGTGTTTGCCATAGGTCTTATCAGACCTGGCAACGTAAGATGTTCTCTATCAAATATATTCTTCTTCTTCTTCTCTTCTTCTTCTTCTTCTTCTTCTTCTTCTTCTTCTTCTCCTTCTTCTTCTTCTCCTTCTTGATCCCCCTCCTCTGGATTCTTCATCTCCTCAGACACCTTCTTCTCTTTCGACAACTTCTATCTTCTTCTTCTTGCTAGTTTCAATCTTATAATTTTTATCATCTGCTTCTTCTTCTTCGCCACAGTTTTGCAATCTGTTTTGTTTTGAATTCTGACTGAAGCCATCTAAAGGTTATACTTCATCTCTCAAGATCACCACCCTCGATTTTCCTCCGTCTACCACCATCACTATTTTCATTTTTGACTTATTTTGAATAATTCTGAACTTCATGGAAGTTCTACAATTTTTTATCTCACTTTCATGGTTGCCATCTTGTCTCTTATCATCTGTTCATAATTGTTTGGTCCCATTTCTCTATTCCTCACAGCTTTGCCCATTCATTTTCCGACCTTAGGCATTCTGAAACACCTCATTTTCACCATCTTTGAATAATTATTTTTTTACTCAGTGAAGAACACCTTCTATCGAACGGAACTGTCTCTACTTCTATTAATCCTCTACTTCACCTTCTCTGATTCATCTCTCCCTCTTGTGATTCACTCATTACATCTTTTTCCTGATCTCTCACTTCTACGTTTTTTTTCTTTATTCTTAGTTTTCTCTTCATTCAGAGAGAAGGTACTTCCTCTACTTGTATTAATCCTCTTCCTTACCTTCTCTTATTCTTCTCTCCTCTTGTGATTCACTCATTACATCCATTTCCTGATCTCTCACTTCTACTTATTCTCATCTATTCTCAATTATTTCTCTTTATTCTTAACATTTCTAACAATTCTCACTTCTTGGACCTTTTTCCACATTCACCATTCATTCCTTGCCAAATTTCCATGACTAGCTTCATCTTCTCATTCGCCCCCTCCACTCTGCCATTTTACGACCTTTTCATGATTCTTTTCAATTCTACTCCTTCTCTCACAAATCCTATTCCTTTCTCCCTTTCTCATCTTCTGGATACGTCTTATCAATTCTCGTCTTTTCATACCCCTGAGGATACAGCATCAATCCAGGAAACGATTGATACTGTACTAACGGGGCCAGGAGCAATTTCAATCAGCAGTATCTGATCGATTTCCAGTATACAGGCAGTTATCCAGTTAGTATCAGCGCCAATTACATTCGCCATTACGGTTATTGCAGTCTTGGATACTTGAATATCTGCATTCAATGGATCAATGAATACTTGCGAGAGAAATGACGAGCTTCTCGTACATCATAACAGACGACTATGATTAGAAGTTCAATGATTATGCGAATGTATTATCTCAACAATGAAACTTGTGACAGAATAATATGATGCATTGGAGCAGCAAAATAAACCACACGATTTTATTTAATTCAGGTATTATCAAATTGTTAGTTGATTTGAATTTATAAATTGATTAAGATTGGTGGTTAATGATAATGCGCAAGTACTGGAACGTTTTCAGCAAGTTAGCAAGTGGAGTAGTTATTGCAAGATTTGAAATTTATCCAAGTTTATCAAATTCGAAAATTTCGAGTTGTGGAGAATAACAAGAGTTGACTGAAATAATTGAATAGAAAATAAGATAAAAGGTAGAAATAAGAAAGGGAAAAATAAATTAAAATGGAAAAAGACAATATGAAAAAAAGGATCTTAATGTTGCTTTCCATGACTAAACACTATATCATAACTTTGTTGTAGTTTAGACGCTACAAATGTAACACAATTATGTTACAAATGTTAAATTTGTGTAACTGTGTAACAAATGTAACATAGTGTCTAAGCTACAACAAAGTTACGAAAAAAAGGCATGCGGGAAATACTTGAAGGGAACAGTGAGTGAGTAGACCTATAAGAAATGAAAAATATGAAAGATTGAGAATGAATAATTGAAAAAGCTGAGAAAAGTGGATAAAAAGGTAAGATAATGGAATAATAATATTATATTATATCAAAGTTGCTTTTAACAAAAATCCAAGTATCCAAAGGAATCTTTAAAAGTTGTGAATGATAGCATGATAGTATGTGAAAAGTAGCTGAAAATTTTTCTTTGAAATGATGATAAATATTAATTTATCATTTTCAGATTCAGCGAATTTTGTAATTGTGAATGAGCTAGAAATGAAAAGGAATGAAAGATGACCATCATCAGCTTATGGTAATCACAAATCAAAAAACAGAGAAAAAAGAATCAAACGACGGAAATATTAAATAATATTATTAAACGAAAATCCAAATATATCTCGAATATCTCAGTAATTTCCATCTGTAGACGGAAATATATACCTGACGAAAGTATATTTCAACAGTAGAAGCATGACATTGGAAGGAAAAAATGTAGAATTCATGTTTGAAAGATGTCTTAAAGGATGAATTCTTCATGTCGGAATAACATTGAATTTCACACTATTATTGCAACGAAGGAAACCTTGTTGAAGCACTACTGACTCTACTCTCTATACTCATATCTATATTAACAACTATTTATATAGTTATAGTTTATTTTATACCTTTGTACGGGTAGGTATAGATGATGTCCAATGTTAATGCTAATGTTTAATGCTTCTACTGGATCTCTACTATGTACTATATACAGCAGTAGCTAAGAGGATTAGAATAGTAGGGAGACGTCTCATATCACCTTCTTTCAAACCTCATTTAATTGGTAGTAGTAAATACAAGATCTTATACTGTAACGTATATCTATATAAAGAAAAACTGGCTCCTATACACGTACGGGATAGGAAAATTATGTTTGACGCATCATCATGTCTGAACTACTGGACTGTACCTTGAAATTTTGCATATAGATTCTAATTAACTGAGGATAGTAATAGGCCTATTTTCAATTCTTCAAGATTTCATTACGTCAAGTTTTCAGTTGCTGTATGTGAACAACTGAACATTTCTTTCTAAAGGAAAATTAGAAAAAAGGCATGCGGGAAATACTTGAAGGGAACAGTGAGTGAGTAGACCTATAAGAAATGAAAAATATGAAAGATTGAGAATGAATAATTGAAAAAGCTGAGAAAAGTGGATAAAAAGGTAAGATAATGGAATAATAATATTATATTATATCAAAGTTGCTTTTAACAAAAATCCAAGTATCCAAAGGAATCTTTAAAAGTTGTGAATGATAGCATGATAGTATGTGAAAAGTAGCTGAAAATTTTTCTTTGAAATGATGATGAATAATAATTTATCATTTTCAGATTCAGCGAATTTTGTAATTGTGAATGAGCTAGAAATGAAAAGGAATGAAAGATGACCATCATCAGCTTATGGTAATCACAAATCAAAAAACAGAGAAAAAAGAATCAAACGACGGAAATATTAAATAATATTATTAAACGAAAATCCAAATATATCTCGAATATCTCAGTAATTTCCATCTGTAGACGGAAATATATACCTGACGAAAGTATATTTCAACAGTAGAAGCATGACACTGGAAGGAAAAAATGTAGAATTCATGTTTGAAAGATGTCTTAAAGGATGAATTCTTCATGTCGGAATAACATTGAATTTCACACCATTATTGCAACGAAGGAAACCTTGTTGAAGCACTACTGACTCTACTCTCTATACTCATATCTATATTAACAACTATTTATATAGTTATAGTTTATTTTATACCTTTGTACGGGTAGGTATAGATGATGTCCAATGTTAATGCTAATGTTTAATGCTTCTACTGGATCTCTACTATGTACTATATACAGCAGTAGCTAAGAGGATTAGAATAGTAGGGAGACGTCTCATATCACCTTCTTTCTTCATTGGTAGTAGTAAATACAAGATCTTATACTGTAACGTATATCTATACTAAAGGAAAAAACTGGATCCTACACGTACGGGATAGGAAGATTATGTTTGACGCATTATCATGTTTGAACAACTGGACTGATTAACTCGAAATTTTGCATATAGATTCTTAATCAACCGAGGACGGTTCTAGGCCTATTTCAAACTCTTCAAGATTCCACTCGGTCAAGTTTTCAGTTTGTCAAGTTTTAAAATAGACCCTAGCGGAGCACCGGTTACCTGCTAGTTCTAAATAAACTAGTAGACTGAACTATAGTAATAGACACACATATAAGCCTGAACTTCACTAGTTCATTAGCACAGCTTCACTGTCAAACGTTTGCATGTACATTTTTTTTGGTAACGTAATGTACACATTACAGAATTCGTGACAAGTCTAGCTCACTGTTCATGAGGAAAGAAGATGGTGAAAGTCATAGTTTTCTGCTCGTAATTGGACGATTTTCTAATATATTCGTTTCATCTCCAGATATTTTTTACTTTCGTTGCATCCTTGCAGTGCGCTCAAGATTTATTACAATTCGAGCGAATCACGGAAGTTTCACCACAAACGGCTCCTGAAGTGTAGATCTGCGTTGAAAGTGGCATGACCAGTGATCATTCAGTGCAACGGATTAGGGAAAAATACAAATTACAAAAGTTATAAAATCAAGAAATAATTCGCGAAAATAGTAATCTGAAGCTGAGAACGGTAAAACGCTAATTATTAATTTATAATTGTGAAACATAATGTATAACTAGCAGGTAACCCGTGCTCCGCAAGGGTCTATTTTGAACTTCACAAACTTAAAACTTGACTGAGTGGAATCTTGAAGAGTTTGAAGTAGGCCTAGAACCATCCTCGGTTAATTAAGAATCTATATGCAAAATTTCAAGTTAATTTCAGTCTAGTAGTTCAGACGTGATTATGTTTCAAAAATAATTTTCCTATCCCGTACGTGTATAAGCCAGTTCTTTCCTTTATTATAGTAGGCCTATAGAAAAGTTCTTCAACTTGGTACTAACATAATAAAGTGACAGAACTTAAATCTTGTCTAGAAACCTTCCTCAACTTAATGCCGACCTGACAAAATTGGACTGATCATTAATTTAGTTACCAATTTCAACCATCTGTTTCGAAGAGGTATTAACATAATGGTATGTTTTCATGTCCCATGAATGAAATTTGTACATTTATTCTGAAAATGTAGAAGGAAAGTTGAAATACTTGGGCTTCGAGATGCATGAGATTGATATTTTTAGAATCTATGTGCAAAATTTGGAGATATAAATCATGCCCGTTTTTCCGGTATGCAATCCACAAGTTGACATGTTTTGATGCGAACAAACACAACCCTACTCTCTCTTATTATATAGTAATATAGATAACCATATTAATTCACTGTTTGGATTGAATTGATAGGGAATGATTAATCAAGATAAAGATAATAATTGAATAGTGAATCGACCAATTAAGCGAAATAACTGACACCATTTTTCTTAAAGATACAGTACTGTACTCGCAGTCACCTTCCTAACAACATTCCCCAGCATTCCCATTAAATGAATCAATAGATAACCTAAAAACAAGTAGCTGACCTATGTCAACATACAACCAATTACATCCAACCTCCTTTCCAATCTTGATTGGAATCAGATGGTGATGGTGATCAGAGACCAAGAGGCCAGACGCGAATTATTTAAACAGTTCATTCAGGAATGGGTTCACAGCGCAGGGGATATGAGTTGAATAAAACTTGCCTATTATTCTGCACAGCATGGAAGAAAAATGTCACTGTCTCCTTGTTTTTCTAGTTTCTTCACTTCACTCACTTGTATTTTTTTTCTTAGTTTTTATTTTTCCTCCTCCTGCTCCATCTCCTCCTCCACTCATCCTCCTCCTCCTCATCTCCTTCTCCTCCTCATCTCCTCCTCCTCCTCCTCATCATACTTCTCCTCCTCCTTCTTTTTCTTCATCTTTACCATCTACTTCTACTTTTTCCAACTCCTTCTTCTCCTTTTCCATCATCATCATCATCATCTTCTTCTTCTTCTTCTCCTTCTTTTTTCCACCTTCTTCTTCTTTTCCATCTTCTTCTTCTTCTTCTACTACATTTTACTTCTTCTTCTTCTTCTTCTCTTCTTCTTCTTCTTCTTCTTCTTCTTCTTCTTCTCTTCTTCTTCTTCTCCTCCTCCTCCTTCTTCTACTTCTTCATCTTCTTCTCCTCCTTCTTCTTCTTCTTTTTTCCACCCTCTTCTTCTTCTTCTTCTTCTTCTTCTCTTCTTCTTCTTCTTCTTCTTCTTCTTCTTCTTCTTCTTCTTCTTCTTCTTCTTCTTCTTCTTCTTCTTCTCCTCCATCTTCTACTCCTCCTTCTCCGAATCCTCCTTTTTTTCTACCTTCTTCTTCTTCCTCTTCTTCATCTCTATTCACATTCTGTCTATCGTGTTGTTTTCCTTTTGAAATGAGAGAGACTTGCTGAAGAAATATTTTCTTGAGCGGTCAGAACTGTCACTCGTGATTCAGTTCAAAAGAGTGAATGAAGAAATGCAGGTGACATTTCGCAATGTACAGTAACTTGTTCTCTTTTCGCTGGAACACATAGGGTACACATGTGAAGAGCGTGTATGGATGTGGAGGATTCTGTTATGGAGTAACTGTGGATAGAAAATGGACTTGAGCCGTATTCATGAACGTTGATTAATGTACGTATTTGCAACACGAGACTTAAGATGCGAACAGACCGAGTAAGGTGCAATTTCGTTTGTGCGTGAATTTCCTCAGTCGACGACAAAAGCATTGTTAACACTCATATTGCCCAAATTTCAAGTGTGCTAAAACAGCTGATCAAATAACTTTTCATTAATTCTGTTTATTATCCAAGAATCAAAACATTTATAATAATATCAACATATTGCCTTTTAAAAGTATAAACTCAACCACCCACATTAAAATTGAACATAATTGACCGAGCGAAGTGAGGTCTAAGATCAAGTCGACGGTTTGGCATTTCTCTTGATGTTTAAATGTTTGAATGTTTATATGTTGCGCATTTACGGCGAAACGCGGTAATAGATTTTCATGAAATTTGACAGGTATGTTCCTTTTTTAATTGCGCGTCGACTTATATACAAGGTTTTTGGAAATTTTGCATTTCAAGGATAATATAAAAGGAAAAAGGAGCCTCCTTCATACGTCAATATTAGAGTAAAAATCAGTCTATAGAATTATTCATCATAAATCAGCTGACAAGTGATTACACAGATGTGTGGAGAAGCCAGTCTATTGCTGTATTTCCATAAGGTCTATAGTTTCAATCAGGTACTTGTGGATGAGAATACTGCGTGAGGTCTACTGTTCACCGAACTACTAGTATTTTAGGTTATTTAGACAAATTGAAATCTATCCAATCTGAAATCCTCACCCTGTCGTGGTTGAAGACTTGGACCAGTTATAGTTCTATAACTGGTCTAAAGGTGCGTACAGATATACGCGCCGCAAACATGAGCAATTTACTGTTAATCAGCTGACTATATCTGTATTTTTACAGAAACGGTATAAGATAAAGATATAAAAAGCTTGGCACCAGCTGATTAAAAGTGAATTGCTCATGTTCGCGGCGCGTAAATCTGTAAGCACCTTAAGGTTGAAGATGGCATTCACGCACAAAAGAAAACCCAGCGGTGTGGATTTCGATACCACTCTAATCAGCTGTTAATGCTGCAAAATTTAAATGTCATCGTGCTCAACATAAATAGAGACGTAACCGTACTGTCCATATTATATAAATTAATACATAATTCACTAAAATAATTGCTTTAATAATGAATTGGACAGACAACGAGCGAAGGGACACTTCTTGTGTTATAATAATTTTTCTAAATAATAATATTATTATTTTCGGTAATCTAAGGTGATAATCGAGCTTCCTAGCTGAACGGTTCAGGCGATCGAAGAAAGCCTTGTTGTTATTCTTATTATCAATGACTGAAATTCATCCCTGATCAGGTCGAAAATTTTGCATTTTTATTGACTAGATTTAAAATGTATGATCTATATTTACTGGATTTGTGGCCTTGGCCCATTTCAAGGAGTGAGGTGGGAGGTGAGAACGAACAATGCTTGACATTTTTATTATTTATTGTATTCGAATGTGGATCAATGTGCCCTGACATTACACGCTCATTGTTCCGAGATCTCTCTTTCCGACTGCAGCAGAGATGTCTATTAAAGAAATGTTGCCTGACACGCATTACACAATCACCTCTCATTTGCATAAAACATTTAGGCGTAGTCTCTCACTTTTGCTCTCAATTAGAAATCTATTCACCAGCAGTGACAACTTTCTTCAAAATGTCTATTAATAACAAACTTGAAAAGTGGTTGAACTCTCTCAGAAACAGTAGTTAGAATATTTGGCAGCAGTTTTCTCATACTTGGTTGCATACAGAGAGTATAGTATGAAATTACATTCTCTGGTTGCATATACCGGGATCAACAATAAACTAACAACTTTTAATTGTATCTTTCTATTCTTCACTGTATCTTTCATTTATCTTCATTTCTTTTTTTTTTGCTTGGCACTAGCCGCATTAAACTACAGAGAATTCCATATACAGTTCTAGGGAGAGGTTCTTCTATTATATTCTATTACGTTATCTATATTGAAGTGAATCTGAACTAAGTGAATTTATATTGAACTAATCTTATGATAAGTGGATGGAAGCACTTCTCAGAATTATCAATTACTCTGAATAATTTGTTAAAGCGAACATTCATAAATTCTACGTGGTTGAATAAGACTGGTAGATAATATTGAGAACTGAAGTGAGAACCCAAACAACAATATGATAATAATAAAAACGATTTATTGTTAAAAAACAATCTATAAAAAAGAATGATAATTAAAAATTAGACTCTAAGCTAATACAGTAGAAATTCATAAAACCTATGATTATTATATACATTTTATGATAATATACATCCCTTTGACAATAAATACTCGCATGCAAGGGAAGCTTCCCTGTACGCATGGAGGAGTTGCTGCAGACCGAGAAACTCTGTTATAGTGAAAAAATCAATCATCGAATACCTAACATAGCCTACTAATAATTTATCAAGTAATTACAACTAAGAAAGAAATTATAAGGGTTTGAGATATAAAAACAACAATACAATAAATAATTAATAAGTTGAAAGCTCTCAACGGAAGAAATATTAAAATAAAATAGCTTTTAGAATTTAGAAATGTGAACTGAACTTGGGCAATTCAGAATTTAGGCAATCACTGAACAACCACAAACATTCAACCGCCTCTGGAAGAAGCCAGAAAAGCCACTCCTTGATCAATCTACTGTACAAAAAATACGATTGGAAAGCTCTAATATTGTCAGGCAAATTATTGAAGAACTTGGATACCAAGAACAAGAAGGATTTTTGGAACAAGATGGATCTTGGATATGTAGGCCTACAAAAAATTCAACTTTTGTAATTCTTCAGATAAGAAAAACATAGTTTTCAATATGATAGAAAACCTACTATTAAAATAAGCTAGTTTATGAAATGGAAATCTGGCTTCAAGGGTGACAAGAATCTAAATTTCAAAATTCATCACAAAAACCAAGTTTTGAAATGAGTTCCTATTGAAGAGGTACCAAACCAACCAGCCATTTATTTATACAGCCAGCTTCGAGCTACACACACACACAAGGCACAACCAAAAATCACAGCCAACCTTGCACAAATGAACCGTACAAACAGCACACCTATCATGAAAATATTTAACGATTGGTATAAAGTTAATAGACTAGGAACACTCATTTGAAACTTACTCCACTTCAAAACTCGCCTGTCAGAAGTATCTGGTCACGATTTGAAAAAGGACAGAACTATAGAGCTGGACATTTATTCATTTTTGAGCGCTGACATTTCAGATGCTCTGTTATTACTGGGCGCAAAAGAAAAAAGAGTTTAAACTAGTTTATGACAGTTGAGATGTTCTTCTAATAGTATAAAACATGATACAGGTATAGTTTGCTGTTATGGTGTATAACACAGGTTTAATAAATGGATGTAGTATATAATATAGTATATAATCCAGTAGATTATGGTAGTTTAGTAGAAGGCACGAATTTGTAACTAAACTGAATGACAAGATCTGTCAGCTCCTTAACTGATTGTGAACGTTCACTTTCTAAATGTGATCACTGGCCAGGGTCGAAACCCTGAGATTTGTCCGACGCCAACAATTGTGAGATGATTGCAACAGACAAAATAAGGGACCCATCACATCAACATTGTGTTGATTATTGTTGATTCAAGGTCAATTCGATATTAGAAACAAAAAAATATCAATCGATGGATCAAGAGATGAATGAAGGAGAGAAACGGTCTTTGTAATTGAACTCCAAAAGAGGTTGATAATTATAAATCCACGATATCCCTCAGAGCAGTTTATTGAGATGAAATGTACTAATAATGCCTGTTATTTGTGATGTTGAAGGAATCTTGAAAGATTTGATTTGAGTATACGAGTTCGTAATTGAGGACTTGCAGCTGCGGATCAACTCACGCAGTGAGTGGCGGGACTTGAAGCTTCAAGAAATGAAACGGATTTGAATTCTTCCCATAAACTACCCCCAAACTCTAGAGCTCGATGTATACTTCGTTCAAATTAACTTCCGACTTAGGATGGTTATGCGCAGCAGAGACGGCATAAAACGGCAGGGATACAACGGCGGTGATGTTGCCGTTGTGTATCGGCCAGCGTTCTCTTTCCAGTGAGTATTCAAGCGCTCATGTTAAACTTGGGAAGTTTCCTCTCTGCAATCAAAGACTCGACTGACTCTATTCAACAAATTGACAACCACGCTTCCACCTATGACTCTATCCATCACTGCAATTGGCTGATCTCCCTCCATTTCTCTGAAGAAATTCCTCCAAGTCTGAAGAAGATTTACACGAAGTATAGATTATCTGGATTTTCACAATTACGGAATAGTTGAAATCAAACATTGGAAACGCGTGAATTGGAATTTGCTTCCAGTCGAAAGTATTTGACCTTCTTTATATAATCCTATCTGTTGTATTATAAAAATTCAATAATTGCAGTATTGAAAAAAATGATCAAGTCTAATTTCCTTGCAGCAGTCCTCCCTACAGTGTATCCAGGTTAGTTGGTTTGAAAAAAATGATCAAGTCTAATTTCCTTGCAGCAGTCCTCCCCACAGTGTATCCAGGTTAGTTGGTATCATATATACATATATGATATTGGTAGCTATATCATATTTGATTCCATATTCACATGTAATTTGATGGAAACTGTAAAGCTGCGTTTACACCAAATTTATTAACAAAATGTTTATTTTTCCATCCTAATAGATTCTATTAGATTGAACATAACTTATCATACACATGATGTGCATATGTGTTTATCAAACTCCGTTTAATCTAATAGAATCTATAAGGACGCAAAAATGAACATTTTGTTAATAACTTTGGAGTAAACGTAGCTCAAGTGTTGTAGACGTTAAACGATTTCCAGATAGGAATTTCGATTTTTCTAACAATATTCTAAAAATTCGATTTTAGAGATAGGAAAAAGCATTAGTTCTCCTCTCTCCAAGTACACAACTCAAACACATATTACAATTTCGATAACTATCTTCCTTCATTCTAAACCTTATTATATTTCCTATTACTTTCCATATTCTTAACGTATAACTTCATTCTTAACAGTTGGAAAGCGCGCAAACAATTAATCACATACAAGATACGATCTTAAAATCAGATCGACATTCACAACAATAAAGGAAAGAACACAAATCGTCTCACGTATGCTCAAGAATAAATAAGATTCAGTACACACACACAATGTATATAGCATTGAATTCATGTATAAATAATGTCCATATATATTGGCAATCTTTGTTATTACCGTCTGGAAGTATAGTAAGAAGTAGGAACACGATAATAGAAGCGAAAGATCTACAGACGCCAGACACAAAATATACAAACGTTAGATCATACAGAAAACTAGGTTTGTACTAGATTATTGCTGCTCCTAGATACTAGCTCCTAGATAACAGTGAATTAATCATGAGTGATTGTTGGTTTTCAGTTATCTGCTGCACTATTGCATCAACCGGCAATCGAATTGCAAAGTTGCGCAACAAAAGAAGGTAATCTCTGTACGAGAAAATATTATTGGCTCAAAGGCAACCAATACACGTATGATAGAAACAATTTAAAAAGGTGCCGGGAAGGAAGACTGCGTACATTTCAGATTACAGTGTTGGTTGTTTTTTATAGCTATAACAACGGGACGTGCCGATCATTGATGCACTACAGATAATAGTAGAAATAAAAGTAGAAAGCATAAAGGTATTTTTGCAGAATGTATGTTTGTAGAAATACAACTAGTGGCCCCTGGGTTGGAGAACTCGCTCAAGAACAGTGTTGTATTGCAATCTTTGAGACCCGCAACTTTTAATTATACAGAGTTGATGAAAATCATGGAAACAGGTAAGTATTTCACTAACAAGGATAATTCAACAGTTTCATTGGGGATCCTATTTGAAATGAAAAATTACATTGTCGCTTTAACATCTTTGACCCTCATATGTATTTAAATTCATTTTTTGAAATGAGAAGGTGGTCATGTGATACATGATTCCGATTCAGAGTACTTACTAAGAGAAAATAAATGGCGGAGACCGCACATTGATATCTCAACTCGTATCAGTTTGTTGATGTAAAATTGTAAATTATGTTGTATATCAACCAGCTGAAATCATGTGTCAGCGCATATGAAGGACTGGCTGTGTGAGCTCACAAACAGTATCAGCTGCTACTATTAATGGATGGAAAAACTGTAGTAATTGCATGCAATGAATTCTTCAGCTGACTAGATCACAACAAATGTTATTCTCATGCACTTTCAATGTTATTGTTATATCCTGAAAAAGGACGAAGATGAGTCAATTTTGTTGCCCAACGAATTTGACCTGTAAAAATATTCAAAGAATACGTATTTAAGATTTGAAGCTGATTGATCAATTCTTTATAAAGTTATTGTAGAACATACAAACAGACGGACAACGACTTTGGCCTTGAGTGAGTCAAAAGTGAGAACTCTCTAACGCTTGTTCACCAATAGTTGAAAGAATGGTAATTTATAATATTTATTCTTTCAATAAGCCACTACAATCTACATGTAAATTAGGAACTACATTTATATGTCAAACAGCTCAAAATATTTGACCAAGCACAAGCGCCTTCATAGCTAAAACCTATAACACCTTCAATATCATGTTGATAACAATAATACTATCCCGTAGACTGCTGCATTCTATCGAACACACACGGTACTACGTCAAACAAATCCCTCCTCCAACTCTCAAACAACTTCCACTCTTCCACCAATCACAAGCTACTAACAACTTCATAGTAAACGCCCCTCCACTCTCATTGGTCGTTCACGGATAAGGAGTCACCACAGATGCCATTTTGTAGAACCGAACCATTCCAACCAATGATAGTCATCTTGTTTTCAAGAAATGGCAAAGTAGGACTACTAAAACGAAGGTGCTTTATTGTGATTGTTCAATCAAACATGAAATCAAATACTTCAACATAATTGAGGATAACTTACAAGTTAACATGAGTAATTATGAATATTTTCCAGATTTGAGGCATCCATTAACTGAAATTAATGAATCAAACAAGATGGATGGAATTGAGTAGACAAGTTCATTGATTCAGATAAAGTTTATAGAATCACAGAATAGTTGTAAAATGAAGTAATGACTGAAATCAGAGAAAACTTATAAGATTGTTCTATTCTACGTTGAAACTAGGTACTATTGAAATAATTTTATTCACCAAATTATAAGCTTCACGGAATACATTTTATATTGAAATTCATATTTCATTTATCGACAATTCAATTTCAGTTTATTTCCAAAAAACATAATACACGAATATGAAATACAATATACAACATATTTTGAAATCCCCCTACTAGACTATCCATCTGTGTGTAGGGGGGAGAGGAGTTCAATGAGTGTTCTTCACATGAACATACGAAGCCTAAACAAGAATTTCGATGAATTCGCCTACACAATTGAAAACTGTTCCTTAAAATTTAATATTATAGTATTGTCTGAGACGTGGATGAGCGAAGACGAGCCTTTCAACTATGTTTTGAATGGTTACTCGTCAATAAATCAGCCAGGTAAGAGAAATAGAAAGAATGGTATCTGTGTTTTCATCAGTAATGAACTGTCTTTTAACAAATTAAACATTGAAATTATGGAATCAGACTCATTGATACTTAATATTAAAAATCCTATCACTAAAAATGAGATCAATTTAATTGCAATATACAGATCACCCTCTCTATCAGCAAATCTTTTTTTGAATGCTTTGGAAAGTACTTAAGAAAGACTGCTCGCACATAAAAATATAATTCTAATTGGTGATATCAATATCAATCTAAAACAGACTACCGCTATTTCTATTGATTATTTCAACATATTGTCTTCGAACGGTTTCGTCTCCTATATAAATAAACCTACTCGAGTCCAAAATCAATCGGAATCGTGCATTGATCATATCTTTTCAAACATAGTTCCTTCAAAGCTGAAGATTTGATAGGTGCTATTTTCAAGACCGATATAACTGACCATTACAGCACCAGTATCCATATTAAAACCGCAGACGGTGGTTCTGATAGGCCTAATTTAGCAAACACTATTACTGAAAAAATTGTTTTCAATAAATTAATTTCAAATCTTGAAAATGAAGATTGGGAGGAGGTAATAAATAATAATAACATCCATACACTAGTACACTCTTTTGAACAAAAACTTTCAACCCATATTGAAAATGCAACTATCAAAATAAAGACATCACACAGAAATAAACCACTAAAGAACTGGATCACCACCGGACTAATAAGAGCTATTCAAACCAGAAATAAAATGCACAAAAAACTACAGAAGCAACCACATAATAACGAAGTGAAACAATGCTACACTCGCTAAAGAAACGTCCTAAACAAATTACTGAAAGAAACCAAGATTAGGTATTACAGAAATAAATTGGAGCAAAGTAGAGGTAACTCCAGGAAGACATGGAATACCATAAATGAAATACTTGATGTAGAAAAGAAAAATTCAAAGACTGATATTGATCCTGAAATTTTAAATAAACATTTTTCGTCTATCGGGAGAGTACTCGCAGAAGAACTGAATAAAGAAAATAAAAACATCCCTCCTCCAACTGGTCAAAATTCCCGTTTTTCACGAATAGGTTTCCCAAATTCCTTTCTCCTTTTCCCGACAAATGAGGAAGAAATTATCAAAACAATTAAAGACCTCAAATCCAGCTCAGCATCAGGAATTAATAACATAAATAATAGCTGTCTAAAAATCATTGCCCACTATATTGCTAAACCTTTAAAAATTATAATTAATAAATGCTTTGAAGAAGGTTTCTTTCCGGAGGAGTTCAAGGTGGCTAAAGTCATACCTTTACATAAATCGGGAGATGTTGACGATCCCAATAACTACCGCCCAATAAGCTTGCTAAGTGGATTTTCAAAGATCATGGAAAAGCTTATTAAAAAGCGGCTAGTACAATACATGGTTGTGAGAAAGGTGATTCACCCTAACCAGTTTGGATTTCAAGAAGGAAAAAACACAGAAGACGCTATTTCGTTATTAGTAAAAACTTTAACTGAAAATTTTAGTAATAATAAAAAATCTATTGCAATTTTTATTGACTTGAAAAAAGCATTCGATACTGTCCCACACACCAAACTGTTGGAAAAGCTCAATAGAATTGGAATTCGAGGTTTGCCCCTGAAACTTTTTACAAGCTACCTTGAAGGTCGCTCTCAAATATTATCAATTGAAAATAAATCCAGTACTGAAAATCTTTTAGATTACGGCTTACCGCAGGGGACTGTACTCTCACCAATTTTATTCATACTATACATTAATGACCTCCTGAATCTCGACTTGCAAAATGGTCAAACAATCTCATTTGCCGACGACACCACTTTAGTTTTTTCGGGTGATAACTGGGAGAGTACTAAAATATCAGCTGAGAAGGGTATTTCCAGGGTCAAGAACTGGCTTGACTATCATACCCTGACTCTGAATCATAAAAAATCTTCATTCATGACCTTCACACCAAATGCTGCTACTCAACCTGTAAACCGAATAAACTTTCATAATATCAAATGTAATAAAATAGGTTTGAATGATTGTGACTGTCCTAAACTAGAGGACTCTAAAACCGTTAAATACCTGGGAATAATTGTTGACCGTCATCTGAGATGGGATTCCCAGATCCAATCTCTATGTCACAAGGTCAAGTATCTAACAAATAAATTTTACAAAATGAGCCAGTTGAAAATGCAACAAATTACTAGAATGGCCTACTTTGCTTACGCACAATCTGTGTTGCAATATGGAATTAGGGTATGGGGGGGTACTGCTGAATGTCATATAAACAAGATCTTCAATGTTCAAAAACATATAATAAAACCAAGGCTGTATCCTACTAGAATTCTCTTCCAGGAATCTAACATACTTACAATCAAACAGCTCTACTTGAAAAATTAAATTCCATATTTATTAAAAAACAAAAATCTTTTCAAAACCCGAATTACTCCATATAACACGCGCCAAACTTACAGGAGATCTGACTTACCTGAAACTAATCTAACAGTATGTAGAATGCAATTTCCGTATAGATGTGACAAACTAGTAAATATTATACCACAAGACTTCATATCAGACAATCAAAATTGCTATAAGAGAAAAGAAATCTTATCATGGATCAAAACATCACCTGACGTTTTCAGTAATCAAAGGCAGTAGCTTATAACAAATTCTAAATTTACGTTTCTCCACTCACCTCTTCTCATCACCAGTTGACTTGTGCATTCACTGTGCTTCTTCTCTTCTCTTTCTCAGGTTTTCCCTCTTATATTGTAAAAAAAAAACTGTTCTTCATTTCACTCTGTATTTCAAATTTATTTTACCATTAGGCTATTCTTAGTCATTTATTATATTCTATTTTATAAATATTTTTTCTTTTCTACGTTTCTCAATCTTTATATTCTCTTGCTCATGCTCGCGAACAGACGAAAGTCTTGCGAGCTACACATTCTTTTGTACTCTTTATTTATTTTGTATTTTTGTGTATTTAAACTATGTAAAATGTGCAAAGAATGAATAAATTGAATTGAATTATACAGTAATAGAATACGGTAAATAAAAGCAACATATAAGACAGATGCTTGGTTTGTCTACGCTTGAACTGCATTAGCAGGAACATTGGTGACCTTGACAATGACAAATGAAGTCACACAACAGCCTTACTAACGGAATCGCAGTCTATCGTCCGATATTATGACGTCACTCATTGTAAAAATGTTATTCCAAAATCACTCCACTTATATGGGCTACTTTTGTACAAATTAATAAAAACAATATAAAAACTTGTAGTATCCTCAATTAAAAACTTTAAAATATTAGGTAACTGAAGACATTTTAACTTGAAAATGACCTATGGTCGAAACTAGTCTTATAATATTTTAAAGTTTTTAATAGAGGATAATACAGTTTTTATATTGTTTTTATTAATATGTTATTCCAAATATGTCAACATTCTTATTCATTAGAATGGATAGAATGGACTTGAGGATTAGTAAAAAATATGGAGCAATGAGATGATGAGTACTTTGATTATTAAACTGTATAAATCTTCATATAAAATTAGATGTTTGAACATAAATATGGAGAATAATACTTAGAGGAGGATGTCCAATCAAAATTGTTGTTCAAGTGATAATACATGATAATACATCCAGGATAAGAGTTAAGAACACCCTCAGTCAAGACAAGAGTCGATTAGCTCGAACAACCATACTCAGACAACCATAAGGATATACATTAAGCACGTGGCATTAAGGATCTACACCTTCCACTAATAAGGTAAAACTATCTTCACCACAACATCAATTTGTTCATTCTGGGATTAGCATTGGATGAAATGAGCTGGAATCTACCTTAATACAGTGGAGTAGATGAGGGTAATGGTTTCCTAGGTATCGGAATCATTTGGATGCTGGTACTCTGAACTGTTGTTATGTAATTACGTCATCAATGGTAAGCCATTCTAGCTCTTCTGCTCGTTAATCCAATTGAAGTAGGAAGAATTCGGTCGAATAGCATGTAACAATCGGTGGATCAGTGTGAGTCAAGTGAATGTAAGACCTGGTTTCAACTACTGAAGCTAGAAGGATTGTGTATTATGTAAGGAACGTTTACGCTGGTATTTTTCCCAATTTATCTGAATTCGAGTGAGCATCTCTAATGCTATGAGACAATGTATTTTTATCGTCGAAATCAATCTTGGAAATTCCAAATTGGACGAAAGATATATGAATGTATAAGGATTGTGAAAAAATGAGTCATAATAAGACATAATAATTCAGATATTATCCACATATTCTTGTTGATCAAGAATTGTTTAATACTTGTCGTGGGAAATAATAAATGGATTTGGTTTGAGTTCAGATATTCTTCGTGATCAAAATTGATCAACAGTTTCAAAGATATTAGTTGGCTCATTGGAATTCTCTTCATGAACTATTTCACGTTCAAAATCATCATAAACCACATAAAAAACAAAATAAACTATAAATATTTTAGCCTTTTACATTGTAAAAGTTAGAAAACTTTCTTAGATAAACTTTTGTCTTCAATCATTTCATTTTATTTTTTGGAGTTCCAAGAGAGCAAGTATGAACAGTTTCTCTTGCAACTCTCTCTTCTGGATTCATTGCCTTCAATCCATATTTCTTCCTCTATCGTCTTTTTTCTCTCTTCTTTCTTCGGAAGTACGAGTAGAAGTAAACATCATCTTCCATTCCAATCTCTCATCTATTCCTTTCTACTCTTCTATCCCCCTCAATATTATAATAATTCCATTCGACATTATGCAGTTCCTCTCTTATATATTTTTCAATTCCCGGTCTCCATTGCTATCTATTTTCTCAATTAATCAATAGTTTTCCTCGTCTACATCAACCTTAGTTTGTCCTTTTATTTTCTCAATACTGAAATATTTTTAAATCTCAATCTTTTTCATCAATCAATTTTTTCTCTATCTAAATTTTCAAAAAATGATTAAGGTTTGTAGTCCTTGCTGTACATAGGACTATGTACATAGTAAAGACTATAGCACTTTTATTTTCTCAATAACTGAAATATTTCCAAGATTTTTTATATCGATTATTCTCTATCAAAATTTTCAAAGAATGATTGAGGTTTGTAGTCCTAGCTGTGTTATGACGCTCATATGCTTCGCACAAGAGTAGCGTATCAACATAACTGAGACATTACACAGCAATCCTAGTAGTCTAGATATTTAAAATTTCAATATCATCAATAATGACCTTGAATTTTTTTGTAATGTGCTTCCATTGGTCCTACGGTGTATCATTGGCAACCTACACCACCTTGAGAGTGATTCGCAACACAGGGAAAACTCCAACTTTCAACTTGCAGGGAACAAAAACAAAAAAATTCTAATATGGAAAGTTTTCTCAAAGCAACTAACAATAGATCGTACAGTACTGTGACAAGCGAACAATCGGCGCAACTGTAATCAAAATGAGAATCATGTAGAAAAGTATGAGAGAATATTCAGAGTTTAAACAAGGAGAGAACCGTTTTGAAGCGACTGATAAGAGTCCTGGGAAGGAAGCTGTCCGGTAGGGGGCGAACTACAATGGAGGTCCTTGTTGACAATGAAAAGTAGCTCTCACTTTCATTCAATAGCGGTTTTTACGAGAGCGAATTATTTAATAACGAGTAGTTGTAGTTCAGGAATTATAAATTATGAAATAGCAGTCTGTCACCACTTGACATGGTCATGTTTGGATCATATTATGAAATTATTACGAAGTGTGGAGGCTATGTTTGTAGAAATTTGACAATTAGCAATGAGAAAATCCCTGAATCTTAATTGCTATGTATTTGTTTTTAAAATGTATGAATTCAGGGCTACTTTCTTGTATTTATAAAATATAATTATATTACATTTTGCTATTTGTTTGTTTGCTAAAAACTGACATCAGGGGAAGTTTTTCAGATTTTTAGTTTTTCACTGGATAGGATGCGATATATAGAATATTGAATGAAAAAAGACTATGAAATTGTCAAAAAACCACTGATTTATTGATAATTAGAAATACATTGATATATAGAATACATTGTATGATGGATATGATAGATTTTTAGAAATACATTTTAATGATTGATTTTTGATTTTTAAGAAATTGTCAAAAAACCACTGATTTATTGATAATTAGAAATACATTGATATAGAATACATTGTATGATGGATATGATAGATTTTTAGAGACTCTCAGCCTTCATCATTCTTATGGCTAGGGGGAGGCAAGATAACAAATTTGCTTCTGAAAGTGTTTAAAGTATTATCATGTAAAAAGACGATTATTGAAACTGTTTTATTCGCTATTCGCAATTATAGTGAACTTTTTAACAACATTATTTATGATTTTTCATGATATTGTCAATTTTAATTTTCTTTTCATAATTAAAGTTCGAAATTTAGAAGTTAATATTGCTATTTATTGTCATAAATAGCACTAGAGGATTTCTCTTTGAACTATTGGATTTGTATAAACAAATAACTGACAAATGACGAAACCACTCGAATGTTGTATTTTCGTGAGTATTCATTTAGAGATAATCAAACCATATGAACCAAATCAGGATGAGAATTAAGTTTGTTTTTTCGGTCCTTTTTCAAAATTATTTATTCAATATTTGAATGTTTCTATTATAATGTGATAATAATGTGAAATATCTGCTCTACTTTTTGGTTTTGGAGCATCTAAATTTGAAAATCTATTTTGTGAACATATTTTAATATTGAAAATTTTGTGAAGTGTAGAACTACAAGACTTAACCTATTTCGGACTATGTGTAACCAGAGAGAACTCAATTATTACTTATTTTGTCTGTGGTGTAACCCTATCTAAATTTGGGAAAGAATTAGCACAAGGTTACCTTATTTCTTCTCTCCCTATCATTTTGATGATGTACTTATTGTATAAATGAATGAATACATAGATAAATTGAGAGAACTTATAACAGGAGAATAGGATTGCTGTATTGTTGAATGTGAACACTATGCACATGGAATAATTCTGAAATCTTGACGAAACTTAAATGGGAGAGCAATTTCTGCTGCTACGTTTTGGACCAAACATTATATAACATAAATCATGATGACTCTAGAAACGAAGGAAGGGAGTATCTTATGGAGGCATCCTACAAAATCTTCAAATAAATTAAATTACCTTCAGATAAATTTTTAAAAAATGATAGAGATTATTACCCTTCAATAATAACCTTGAAATAAATTCAAAAAAAAAAATGATAGAGAAAAAGAGTATTATAGTTTCAAACTGCAGTTGGGCCAGTATTAAGCATCATAAAGTTGCTGTTCAGACAACTTTTGAAGAGGACAAACTGCATTTGGATCTTAATTGAATGGAAGAATGGAGCTCGAGCAATTAATGCAAAATACTGTTTGAGAATTAGATTTCAATTTTCTTTTGGAACCAACGAATGTAAACGACTCTACTTCCTCATCGCATACTATCTTCTCGGTCCAATAAACCCCCTTTGAAGAGCAGCAACGTGAAACAGAGAGGAACACTAGCGTGTGAATGAAACTTATTGCTGTGTAACGGACTGAATCTTCAACCGTAGAAGCAGACGAAATTTGATAACTGCTGTGAATCATGGGACACCATGTGAGTGAGCTGAGACCCCTGGTTAACACCGGGGCGGAAGAGGAGGGGGAAGGGGGAACTGTCAAAAGGTAATCACTAGGGGAAAGCCGGAGCCGGACTTGGACTTGCAACCAGTCAGTTGTAGTTGTGCTCTGGAGTTGGTCTGTTGTTGCTCCAACTGGAGAAAACTTGTGTTGTTCGCTCGAGTGTCTTTCTTCTTATCTAGCTGGAGCGCTCTCACCGGATTTACCAGATAAAGGTTCGTTGAAAAATCCACTCAAATCTATTATATGATACGAGAAAATTAATTGTTTTGATGAAACTACTATTTTAATTTGATTTATTAAGAGTTCATTATTTAGTTGATATTGAATTTCTTATCACTTGAACCATAGCTGGAGTGCTCTCACCGGATTTATCAGATAAAGTTTCGTTGAAAAATCCACTCAAATCTAATATATGATACGAGAAAATTAATTGTTTTGATGAAACTACTATTTTTATTTAATTTATTGAAAGTTCATTATTATTTAGTTGATATTTCTTATCACTCAACACTCAAAGTAGATTGCAAAGAAGTTGTTCACAATCATTGATTAAAATGTTGTCACCAATTGAGAAAATTCAGTTGCTGGATTCTACATCAGATCAGATTCTGATAAGATAGTGAATTTTTATCTTATTAGCAATTTTTCTCATTTGAAATTTATTGGTTATTGATTCATAACTGCTCCATTATAAAATAGGAAATAGGAATGGTCCCTTTTCTATTCAAGACACAATAATTTTGACGTTGTTTTCAAATTTCGAAATTTATGAAATTGTTACAAGTCAGTTTTCTTAGTGGAAGAATTAATCATGTTTTCATTAAATCATAATCTTCCTAGGATCATGTCGTTGATGAGCTTGAATTGAATCCCATTACGGTAAATAGGTTTGTTCGAGGAACGAAAACATACTTGATAGAATAATAGGTTTTCAGCTCATTCCTAAAATACGTTAATCCTGGTTGGATCATCCCTGAAATAACTAGAAATCTGTGTTTTCGAGAAACTTTGGCAGAATTTCTAACACCCGTAGAAAGAAGAGCGGTTCTCGCTGGTGACAAGAGGCCTATAAAAAGGGCAACTTTTTAAATGAGTTTGAGTGCAAAAATAATTAGGAAATCGTAGATAACTGGGACGAAGTCTCTGAGTAAATCCTCAGTTCTCTTCGAATCATTCTAGTTTTTCGATAAACAGGAGATAAGGAGTTCAACATTGAGAATCATTTTAAAATTTCATACTTCGTCAGTGATAATATATTTTTCAAATTCCTTATTATTCCGAAAAAACGAATTAAAATAGTTTTCGGAATATAATAATTGAGGATCAATCTTCAAATTTTTCCAATATTTTATAAATCTACAATTGGAATGATGATATCTAATTAAACGCTTGTTCTTGGATGACACATCATTTAAACTTCTAGAAAGTAATGACATAATATTCATTAAATCGATTTTATAGAATCGCCAGGCAAATATCAATGCTCGACAGTGGTGAAACTAATGAATTCCATGAATAACAAACAAGTTAATGTCTATAATCATGAGAGCAATGACATTAAACATAACAACTTCAGCGAAATGTGAATAAATTAATAGGACAAGTTTTACGAGTTTCATATACAGGAAATTATTCAACAAACGTTCAAAACTTGAGTTTTATCGATTGAACCAGTGAAAGTGACAATCACTAACACGTGACTATACTTAAGGAAGAATACAGAATATAGTAGAGGAAAATTTGATGAATTTTAGCAAAAAGTCAAATTCAACAACAAAACAATAAAAGCAATAAAGACAAAGGAGAAGAAAAAGCTGGTTCTTGTGATAAAAATATGAAAGGCATCGAATAGGGCAATAGGCAATGATGTTGAATGATCGATCTAGAGAAGATCGAAAATACAAAATGGTTTTCGAATCAATGTCTCCAATTTTATTATACTTCAACGACGGCTATTGGTAGTTTAGTAATCTATAGTAATGTATCTTAATGTTTAGTAATCGATAGTGATCTATCCAATTACGATGTACTACTGATTATGATTATAAATTGTTTGCTACAAAATTTAAAAGATCTGATGATAAATACTAGAAACTTATAAATAATATCCAAAAACTTATGATGATGATGATAATGATAATAGAATCCACATCTCATACTTCATTGTTTCAATCTAACATGACATTAGAATCTCCAAAAAACGATAAATCAATGCTTGGAATCCTTTCCGTGTTTACTAAAAACCAGAAGTTCAAGGATTAGATGTTATCTAAACTAAGGCTTGAACCTCAAAAAAGAATCCAATCTGATGAGATTGAACTTGCAATAGGTTCGATGGATAGATCAGCAAGCTTTATTAAAAATAGATTCAATTGGACCATCGACGTTAATATTCTTCAATTTTACGGATCATCTAACGCAATTACTTGACAGATCGGATAACTGGGATTAAATGACTCTGTATCAGAATATTAATTAGCAATTCCTGCGAGGAATGTTCGGATTAGAGAGGTGGACACGTGATTTATGGTGCCGGATCCTCGAGTGGCGACCTTCAATTGAATCCTACTGTCAATCGTTCCTAATCGAACAAGGAATTGTTAAATCAATACAATCATTTTATTGAATGCAATAATCGGTTCCAAATTAAAACATTCTGACCGATCCATTGACAAGTTGATAAATTTCGTGATACCATAATCCCATATCAAATTGTGCTTATGTGGGAACGTAATTCTTGTTGTAACATAAATTTTGTAATTCAATTACAATCGAGTGATTTGTTTGATATTGAACTTGTTCGCCTTCATATATGTGTGAAAGGAATCCAACAAATAGTGTACATACAGGTGTAATGCAGCTGCTTGCTAGAAGGCTAAACAATTCTGGAGAATATTACTCCTAGCGGTGAATTCAAGAAGCCATGAAGGATAAGATTAATTTCTGAAGTATAGAATTACATATCAGCAACTTCTCTGCAGGATGTACATATTACAGCTATCTGTCACGAAATTTTGAATATAATTATTGATGAATAGTTATTGGAAAACGAAGTATCAAAAGTTGACGTTAAATATGGGAATTAGTAGAATTAGAATAATAAGTGAAGTGAAACTTTTTAGCAGCCACAATTCCTAATTAATGAATGAGAAGTAGGTAATCGTATTTAAGGAATGTTTGGAAAAAATTTTCTAAATATTCCTTACGTAATATTTTATTTTCATGATTTCACTATTGAACAAGTAATTATGTTCAGACTTAAATGAAGGGAAAGGGTACCCAGACAAGGTATTTCAAACTCAATTATTCGTAACCTACTCCGTCAAAAATGTTGATTAATTTTACTTGACCAAGTTCTGATGATCTGAGATGAGTGTGAGGGAAACTAAAGATAGAAGAATGAGAAGATCGGGGAGGATTTTGAACCTTTGGGTACTTTGGGAATGCACTTGATCAAATTGAAATATTTCGAACAGGGTACGATATAATCGATAAGTGAATGAGCTCATGCGTGAAAACAAGACAATAGAAAATGCAAGCCAATTAGATGTAGTATATTTTAACATAAGATCTATGTCTAGGAATTTAAAATGACTGTAAGAACTATCCAGAAATTGATTTGATAGAATAACATTTAAAAACGAAACAAATCATCAGGAATTCATTGATAGTTCAAAAACTGAAACAAAGCGTGATAGTCTGTATCAGAAACTCCTTGCAAGAAACAAGATCAACTGTCATCAGATCTTGAAAGCACTATAAACTCGCATACAGTATTAGAGGCGTAGCCAAGTCGGAGTTCTGGATTGTTCGATTGTTTTAATGTATCCGCCTACTATTTTACATAATGTACCTAGATAAGTCTATTGAGAAAGAAAGCAATAACCACATTACCATACTTGCTTATATCCTGCAAGATGAACATTTTTATAGAAGCTAGAATATACTATATAATATATGATATTCAATAGCTTACGTAATGGTGAAACTTCACAATTTAATAATCCTTTACAGAACTCAGCAGTTTATAATCAAGTAAACAGATTCATGGAGATTTGTAAAATAAAAGTTCCATGCCATCCAACCAGTTTGTAGGGGAGAAAGTGAATGCTTATCAAATAGGTGGTACACAGAAGAAAATGATTCTAGAAAATATTCTAATGGGCAGTAATTGGTGTAAGAACATTGGCCGTGCAATTAAGGGGCTACCACGTTTACGAAGTTGATGACCGGTGGAACGAGTAATACAGTAACTGGTATTCAACCTGCCATTTGATTAATCCTGTATCAACTAGGGAATGTATTTATGCATGAGATAAGTTACAAACATTGATACGTAATAACGCGTATTTCATAAGAAATTATGTCGGTAATACATCTGGTACTTCAAAACGATTAGATAAAAGTTTTGCAGATTAAACACTCATAAATTGGTACCTAATAATTTTTAGATTACTTGTAGCATACATTGGACATATCATTCACGATAACCGTCAAAAAAGATTTGATTATGTTGTTGAATGATAATAATTATTATAAGTTGAGACATCATGTACATTTGCAAGGAAAAGATTGTGATAAAAATAATGGTTATAAATGTCCATGAATGCATTTCTGAATTTTCAATTTTTTAATAGTTTTGAAGAGGTTATTGTCTTTCAAGAAGTAAAAGTGGTTCTATACTATAGAAGGGTATCGGTTTTATATTTATATTATATTATATATAGAAGGGTACTATTATTTCTTTTCATCCTATCGCAGTCCTTTATTCAATTTCTAGAATAGCTTCATCATTAGATTGTTTCAAAATTTTAACATTATGTATACACAATGTACAACAACACAATGCATTTCCGTTGTTTCTACCATAAATTGAGACACGAGTCCTTAGAGTCTAGAGTGTACTAAATGATATGAATAGTGTTTGAATTCTTATTCTATCGGTTAATAAAACATCATCATGATATTTTGTCTTAATCACTTCAAGGCTTATAGATCAATTGCCCTAACAATTCATGTACAAAAGTTGATCCGTTTCACAAGAAGTTTAATCCGTTTCCCACCACAAGGTCATTAAGGTCAAGATCAAAATAGGGAGTGACCCATTACCATTCAAACACCAATCCTTTGGAGAGAATCAATCATCACATAACATTGAATGCCACTGATAAACCGAACTTTCTGAACCACAGTAGTAGTTACTCTAAAATGGAAACTGGTTTACGCCGCATAACATAAATTGTGGTAAGGTAAAGGTAAGAAGGAATAGGAGATAATGTGAGAAAGAGAGAGAGAAAGATGTAAGTGGAGCAACTAACAGATAAAGTGAGAGTGAGAAAGGAAAAGATTGATGACATTAGCCTTGGCAGTGCGCTATTAGAATGGGGAATAGGAACCGTAATCTAAATGAATTACAATTCAAGGAAGAAGTAATGTTCTAACACTTGTAGTACAGATATACAGAGGGGGAAATAGAGAGAGTATGAGCTAGGTTTAATTTTGAGTAATTACTGTTAAAATTGTTCGCATTATAATTATTGTTTATCCTAATTGTGTGGGCGGAGTAGCGTTGTCAAATTCAGATCCTTGCCTCTAAACTTCAAATGAACATTGTTTTATCCAATTATTACTCCTTCCGTGTACAATAGTACAATAGTAATTGTTGGCTGGTCACATAGATGAATACTGAAAGCACTAATTTGTTATCTATAAGGAGACTCACAGATCTTAGATCTAAGCCTCTAAACTTCACTTCTTAGCCTCAGTTCCCACTCAGTTCACATAGTTAAAACACTATTAGGATAATGTTATGTTTTTAAATTCGCATTAATCGATGACTTCTTAACTCAGTTCTCACTTAGTTCACATAGTTAAAACCCTAATAGGATAATATTATGTTTTTAAATTCGCATTAACCGATAACTTGTCACAAAACGCCCATTAATAGTTACATGTTTTCGATTGTTACATGATTTTTTTGGTTTGTTATACAATTATTTTCACGTTACATTTAAATTGTTTCTTTGATTATTAGTATCTATTTCAATTACAATATAGATGCAACATTCCTCAGAATAAGTTTATGTTTATTTAGAACATAGTGTTCGTTTAGTTCCATGTGGATATTGGCGATATGTATGGATAAGAGTGTTAATTCCATTTTTCTCAATACGAATGTATTATAACGTAAGAGATTTTTTAAATGCTATTATCCTAATATAGACAATTTAATATAGCTATTATCCTAATAGAATATGATTTGAGATTCATAAATATTACTTGATCAGAAGAACCTGGGTTATCCATGCATTTTTTTTGCAGAGAAAAATACAATAGATACGAGAAATACTTAGCAAGAAAGAAAAGAGATAACATTTCACTGCAGACATATTTGCTAACAAAAATACGCGATCATCAGAAATAATACATAAATTTATTATTATGACAATGAATAAGTTTTGAAAAACTATCAACTAAACTGCTATATTTCTCAGCAGTTCGATAAAAACTGAAATCGACAACATTTTCATCATCCAATACCAGCATCATCCATATAGTAATGAGAATAATGAAATAGAAAGTGACTGGTCAGTTATCAAAAGACCATAATCACCTGACAGCCCGCTTTATACGCATAGAAAGAGACGGAAGTATTAGCCTACTTGAGCATTAGTTTCCTCTCTCAACTATGCACTAAGTTTAGTCATTTGGAGTTTCACTATAAGTTTCAAGTTGAGTCACTACTAATGAGACTAGAGTACAGATACCGTTAAACTTATAAAACTTGATTATTAGTCTCTGGTTTAGTTGAGTTAAGTTTCATCTAAAGTTTGCAGTCGAAATGAAATTTTTTAAAACTTGGATTGGATCAGCCTAGAAATTTTTACTAGGAAAAATGCAGTTTGAGAATAATGATGACTTTTTATTGGTAATACAAAGCAACAAAGTTGACTATCGAATACAAGACACAGCATTACTAAACTTAGGATGATCGTTATTTTGTTGTTACCCAACAATCTAAGATCGACATTATTCTCGGTCCATTGAGTTTCTCAGTTCTCCCATTCTGCAATATCTAACTCCCAGCCGTTCAGATTTAGACAATGATCTACGACCCTTTAAGCGAAAAATATTGGTCAATGTGATAGTGAGTTGATAGATAGAATACTATGAAAAGTGAAGCAACAAAGATAACTGGTTGAAGTACTGTCTTTTACAAAATGAAATATTGTTGATTTCACGTGAAGGGGCTGCCAATGTCTGGTGTATGACTGATAACCACAAATATATTATAAGAATAGACCACCCGAATTTCATGAAAATTAATTAAGGGTGATGATTTTTTTCAGAAACGTTCATTTTCTGTTGGTTTTCATTTTATATTGAACATTTTATTTGAACGTTTTTTATATTCGCAGTATATCTTTGGAAAAAGAAAAATCCAGCTTACAACGAAAATTTTAGCAGGTGCTACTCAATCTATCAGATTATGATATTTTTATTTATTTTTCGATATTTTCTAAAATAAAATGTGTGAGATGAATTAAGATAATTAAACTTAAATCAGATAAGAATTCTAATAATAATTTTAACATGTTTAAAATTTTAACATGAGTTCAATTTGTGGATTTAAGTGAAATTTTTAATATTTTTTTGTGATTGTGGAGGAAGATTTCGGTTTGGATTTGTATTTTGAAATTAATTAATCTGATAAATCCAAAATTATTCTAATACCTACATACATTTTTTGGACTCAAAATAGTGTGTGATTTGAGTTATTATTTACATAACCTCTAGACCGTGTATTTCAAATTAAGGTTTAAAGCAGTTTTGGGCGAATGCCTGTTGTTTTTACCTGCATTATATCTATTGTCTATGAATAAATAAAATGAAAATGAAAATAAGTATTTTCATTTGACTTTATAATTATTATTATAAGCATTTTTAGTTGAATTCTGAATGTATTTCACTCCTGTTTTGCAAACAAGAATTTTCAGTTTGCAAACAGTATTGTATTTTATGATCTGTAATATAATTTGTGTAACGGAATTTGTTATGTAAGTGTTTTCATTGAATAAAACTTGATATTTGAATACAAACTGAATTAATAATCACGAATTAGTTACTCGAATAAGAAGCAAGATCAAAATCATCCTGGAAATTGATCTAGGATCCAAATCATCACTATGGTTGTGACATTCCGTTTTTCACTCTTGTAATATTTCTATTAGTAGTTCAAGGCTGGATTCTCAGGAATCGATTGAACCTTTAAACCTTCCACCTATGGATTTAATATTGGTTTAATGATCCATTAGATTTAATAAGCGTCCTAGAAACCGGGCCTTCTTAAATAATAATAGACTTGACAAATGTTCTATAGTTTGGGATTGGGAGATAAATGTTTAAACAGAATTTCGAAGAGATGTCACTTCCTGTTTCTTCCTACAATGGGATCCCAATTACTGAATCATTGTCATATATCCCACTCTTGTTCATATTCTTATGACAAGTTCTGAAATGTGACATGTGATGTCCGTCAAGACGTGAAAGCAGTGACAACATTCATACCGGTACCAACCAAAACAATACTCAACTAGCCTCTCAAAGGTAACCGCTCACTACTGACGCAGATCAGATAGCATCTATTACGTTCTTTTTTCACCTTTCATTTTTCCACCGCACGCGCACAACAATATTACACGCCATGCCACATGAGACATTTCTTCTGACAAAATAAATAACTTCAACCTTTTAGGAATGGCGGAAGTTGTTCATAGTCTCCACTGAACAGTTGCTTGACTGAATAATATGTTTCCCCATATTTTTAGAAAGCAGAGTTGACTTTTATACTTGTTTCGCATAGAACGATGGTCAGAACATCATCGATCATATACTATTATCAAGCTAGTTCATTTTATCAAGTTATCTTGCTCCCTGTCAGGTCGAACCTTCATGGCTAGAACAATTGGCGATAGAGAATGGTTATTGAAGTTTGGGCAAAATTGCTAATATTATATAATACATAATCATGTACAGTACTGTCAAACCTAAAACAACTGACAAGACTGATATTAATTTTAGTATTCGAGGAAATGATAACACTGTGAACTGTGAAACAAAGACTAACAGGAAAATATTAATTTATATTGTGATACTTTAAAAACTTCAAACTATATGTAAGCAAGCTCCATACACGAAGAGTCACCCTTCAATGAAAGTATTAAGATCATATTGATCTGAGTAAGTCAACTGAAAATTACTTCCAAAACCATCTCATAGATTCGAAATTCACCTTGAACTGTAGGTCACTAGGTCCATAGGAAGCTATATCAGGGATAAAAATATATCTTTTTGTATAATATAAGCTATGTCTTATAATATATAATCTATATCAGAGATAAAATATTTGATACCGTAATATATCTAATATAACTTCTCTCTGGCTACATTATCTAACAAAAACCGTACTCGCATAAATAGTATAGTGTAGTGGTATCTTATTATATTCAGCGAGAAATTTCTGTATATCTGTTTATATTTATATATCTGGTTATTTATGTTCAACGGATCTAACGATTTTCACGAAATTTGGAACATAGTAGGTTCATGATATGAAAATTCGATTGCACTAGGTCTCATCCTTGGGGAAACTCGCTGAACGACATTAAAAGGATAATTCATCCTTGGCTGAAACAGCTGAGACTTTCGTCGTCTGTGGATAGTAAAAAGTGAGCGAGTGATTCTGTAGAAAATCAAAATATCGCATCCCCGAAATTCATAAGCTGACGTATAGCCAGCTGTAAAATATATTAGGATCATTTTAGAGAATTGTGTTCTGTTTATCAATAAATAAAAATAACGAGCGAAGCTCGGTGCCCCGATATTAGTATACTATAGTGGTAACTTTCAGTATCATCATTCCTATTACACTAGCAAAAGCCTACATATTATTATGTAGGCATCATTATCAGAAAAACGACGGATAAAAACTGCAAGACATATAGTTTCTTCACATAAATTCCCTAATTTATAACCCTTGAAAGGCTAAATCTGCAGGAGACATTCGATTTGTAACAAGACTACTAACTGAATAATAAACCCATTGACCTGACAGTGATCACATTCTTGACCCAAGGTACAGGCAGAACAAATCATGTCCTTGAACAAATATGTCACACAACCGTTGCGTAATTCCAGCGAGGTCTGCCAGGTAGCATAAGAAGTTCAGTAACTGGAACTATCACAAATATTATCATAACTGAGTCGACGAGCAGAGCAATATTCACTCAAGACTCAAGATCATCAACATTCTACGCGTTCAATCATTCATTTGATGAGATGAATCGGATAAGGCAATGATTAAGTTTAAATAGCGCGACAAAACCGGACGGTCACGAATGTGTGTATGTGTGAGTGATAGGTCGGTTACTTTCGCCATGATTGGGAAAGAGGCTGATCTGTCTGTGGACACATCTTCCAGCTGTTAAGCATGCATGTTACTGCAATTTGGAGCGTGGATTGAGCAAACAAATCTTGTTTTCTGCTAAGTAGAGGATCTTGATCATTGCCTGGAGCGACGCTGATCAAATAGTATGGGACCACTTATTAAAAGAAAAAACCGTACCATGTAATACTTGGATGAGAGGAGATCGATATGGATTAGATAAGATTGCTCCATTCTTACAGAGAGATTTTGATGAAGGATTGTGAAGAAGTTATCTGCGATAAATGAAAGCCCCCATGAATTATAAAATTCAAGATGTGAGATTATGGCAAGCATGTACTAAGCTAGAAATACTTCCGATCATTAAGGAAAATATCAAGGAAATATGAATCGAAAAAACTATCTACAATGCTGCCGAATTCCAATTTCAATAATAATTTTATCAAGTTATGATACATAATTCCCTAAAAATTATCTGATAAATTCAAAATTATTGCAGTACATACATTTTTTGGACTCAAAATAGTGTGTGAATTAAGTTATCATTTACATAACCTCTAGACTGTGTATTCCAAATTAAGGTTTAAAGCAGTTTTGGGCGAATGCCTGTTGTTTTTACCTGTATTGTATCTATTGTCTACTAATAAATAAATGAAATGAAATGAAATAAGTTGTTATAGCGATAAGTAAAGTTTTGTGACTTCATGACTTATGTGTCCAATCTTCAATGTTTTTGTATACAACTAGTTATATGAATTATTATTATTGTTTTGACATGTCACCAGTCATTTGAGTGATACCCAAAATTTGATGTACCATGTGACGATTGTGAATAAATAAATAAATTGATAAAAAACCCGAATAATATTTGAAGATTATGTGCACTGATTTATCAAATTATGACCACTGTAGGAATTATTATTATTGTTTTGACATGTCACCAGTCATTTGAGTGATACCCAAAATTTGATGTACCATGTGACGATTGTGAATAAATAAATTGATAAAAAACCCGAATAATATTTGAAGATTATGTGCACTGATTTAGCAAATTATGACCACTGAGGTCAAAGAGCAGCAAAATTGAAAAAGTGAGATGAAGGCAAGAATGATATAAGCAAGAATTGCTTCCGATAATATTATGAATTGTATCAATACTGTTGTATTAAGGAAAATAGTATTTTCTTGAAACTTCTCTACGAATCATTCAATATAATGTAGCAATATGAGAAACAAAGTACGTATCTAAAAATTCACAAAATTCCAAAAATATGTTGAGTTATGGAGAATGAATACCCAAAATTTACCTGAAAGTGCACAGGACACCAGCAATAATCTACGGGTGAAATCATCCTATCCAGAGACAACTTTCACTCATGAAACGCACCACATGAATGACAGTAGAGCGACTCTGGCAAGTGCAACCACCCACACAGATCAGCAATAAATACACACTTCAGAGTGAGCGAAAATGGAAAACTCCCACGTGAGTTTTCTTTGAGAAAATCGATAGTTCAAAAAGGGATAGATGAAGCGACGTTCATTGGTTCAGACAATTGTTCAATTAAGTACAGTAGCATGTGCCTTTGAGGTTTGAGGTCATTGTTCAGTCTTATGGAAAAGCTATTGAACTCTTAATCATTTTGAAACATAACAGCGTATTGAACGTACCAGACACGAAAACACGCTTTTAATATCTCCAAGATTAGAACACAAGGTATATTATGACACTTCACGATGATACAGATTTTAAAACCTACATATTGATAATATCTATTTGATTCAAAATTTTATTTTTCATCTGAGCTTCGAAAAGTGTGAATTGTTTTTTGAGAAGTGAAAGTGACATACCCTACATTTTGATTTGAACTGTATTGTAGGCCTATGAATTGGAAATGAGACAGTTTTGAGCATATGAGCCTGTTGTGCCTTTCCTCATGTCAAGTATTTCTACACAATGTGATAAATGTGATATTTCAGCTACGTTGAATATAGGACTAGCAAGAAAAATAACATAGAATAAATTTTAGGAAATTATTTCAAATACTCACACTAAGGTGTTCTAGATGACGATGGGAAAAGTCAGTTTACCTGAAACAAAAAGTATGAATTTTAATGAAATGTAATTATAAAAACACATTCTATAATGATAAATATACAATTTATTACAATATTGAATGAGTTACAGGTCTAAGTAATATTCATAGAGTTTCACTCTTCAGACATTTGAACAATAAAATGATTAGAAATTGAATCATCAAATCAACGTCTACGGTACTTTTCCATTTCAACACTCGAAATCATCTGAAAGGTATTCCTCATAATAAATAAATGTGAGTGTGAGAGTACCTATTTAGCATCAACTACGCTATAAAAATCGGTAAATTTCTCAGTGTTATTTTTTCATGGAGTGCATTTGAATGTTTCATTGAATTCATTTATCTTCAATCGAGTCCAAAAAAATGTTTAACTTCATCAGAATTGAATTGAGATTAGTCTAACTACCGAATATTCGATTGCCATCTTCAGAATCAAATCCATATAATTTTGACAACATACATATTCAATAATGAAAAACAATACAGCCTTCGTAGACTTCAGTATCTTCAAACTATTTTCACTGCCACTAATATTAATTTATTGCGAGCACTATTCTCCATAATTAGATTTCTGTACAACAACAATAATCATTACAAAGAATTGGATTTAAAGTTTCTAGGCCATAGAAAATGGGAAACATTAGACCGATGTGTCTTCCAAATTACTGTTCCAAGTGAACTTAACTCAGTTGTAATGAGCTCGGCAAATGTGGGCTGTGACAGTTGTGGTATACTCAAAATTACCCTTGGCTGACCGCGACCTATATCATAGTTCAAGGTCTACTTCAAGGTTTATTAAAGTCAAGTAACGTGTGAACTTAAGTACAACGTACAACGCCTTCCTGGACAATATAGCACCAAACGGATCCTGCGAAGGACAATGTACCGTGTCAATCAATTAAATAAACATACAACGAAAAACAGAACCAGTTGCGACCTATCCTTTTAGTATGCCGCCGAAAAAGTCAAATTAAAACAATAAAATGACAATGATTCCGTTACTATTTACATGGCCATGAAATAGTAAAAGCACAGATGTAAGAATGTGTGGAGAACAGAGAAAGGAATAATTAATGAATTTATATTATAGTTTCGAAACTGAAAGGGAATAATAAATTAGCCCAGACACGATTCACCTCAATTGTATGGAGGAGGTTTACCGGTATTATTGATGTTTGTAATACGTTAAGTGAAAAGTCATATATAACCGCTTCTATTACGATCTTGACTATAGTATAGTAGTTCAATATACAGAATGATTCACATAAGGTGTAACAATAGGTAACTTGTTAACCGTTCATTTTACAGAGAATTTTAAATGAGCAACTTCCCTTCTTTTTTGTGACATTTTACGACATGCCACTTTACATTGAAAATTTGGCCGCCATCTTCCAAAATGGTGAACAACATTATTTTTTTTAATGGCAACCCCAATTTTTGTATTATATTTTTGGATTCCACGTAAAATTTTAAGACATTTTTACTCTTGTCATTTATTTGATCTTGAAAGATGGGAGCCAATTTTTCAATTTGAAATGGCATGTCGTCAAATGCCACAAAAAAGAAGGGAAGTTGCCCATTTAAAGTTCTCTGTAAAATGAACGGTTAACAAGTTACTTATTGTTACACCTTATGTGAATCATCCTGTATATTTTTTTCTTGTAAGGAGTAGAGCTTGTGAGTAGAGTTTGAGTGTTTGAGATTGAGTTAATAGCTTAAAGTAAAATAGCTTATTAAAATGGAAGACTTGAGGAGTACAACACCCAGACGCAACAATAACTTGATGATGATTGTGTGGCTTCTGTTGAGAGCAAATAACACAATTGCAGGATGATCTTGATGCCCACATGATTCTTTTACTTGGTCATTTTGATGATCAAGATTCTGTCTAAGATTATCCATTCTACTCAATGGAATATAATCATGTAAACAAAGAGTATTACTACTGTGAATATCGTATTAAACGCTTAAATCCAACCCCTACTCCTATTCAGTTTGTCTAATTACTTACACTCGTAGTAAACTGGAGTTTCAATGTTCATGGTATTCTTTATTCAGTTATCCATTTCATTATGACGCAGCATACGGTCTTGTACTCAGGTTTAAATATTAAAATAATGAGTTTGGGTTTCATTGCTTATATAATCTTTATTATTTATCTTTTCATCGAGAGTTGGAATATGATGTTGTAACCTTGAAACATAGTTGATACGTACGACAAACTTCAGTTGACACATAAGATAATGCCATGAGCACTGAAACTCAAGTTTTTATCAATATAACTAATCAAACAGAACAAGGAAAGTAGTGACATAATGGTGGTATGACTGTTTCACTATTTTTTTCGAATTAGCATACTGAAATTATTTCAAAATTTATGAAAATGCATTTCATGCATTCTGAATGCAACAGTAACCAACCATCTAGTAAGTAACCACAAGTATTTACAACAGTAACCACACTCATCCAAAATAATGGATGTATTCTCTCATTCTATATGAATGTATGATGCATTTTAAAAATATTTTATTCCCCGGTGCAATGACCTGGAGAAGTGTGCATTGTCATTGCCAAGTGGTCATCACGACGATGATCGATGTGCTAACAGCTGATCTGAAGATGGTCAGCGGCAGTTAATTTCGGTGGCTTTCGCCGTTAGGAAGGAAGGTCTCGCTCGATTTCACTTTCACTGAAAATTTAACACATCAGCCGTTCGGAAGCCCCCCGATGATAGATGATGCCATCTCGCTTTCTACATAAGCCGCCGAAAACGGCAATCACCTCTGTTCGATTCCGGTCTTCTTTTAGTCAGATTGCGGTCTTCTCTTGGTCCAAACACGGTCTTCTTTTATTGCAATACTGGTTATCTTTTGAAACCGACTGGTCACTCACTCTCGATCTTATGTTATGTATGGGCTGAGTTATGTTGCTGTATTTTACGTACGATTCAGTAAGAAGCTAAAGAAATGATTATTTTTAAATTTCTCATTGCCAACTCTCAAGCGTAAACTACAGTATTGTAAGTTGAAAATAATTCCATAGTACCCTTTCCATTTTTAAAACGTGTTTATATAAAACACAGTAGCAACTAATGTTAGACTTGCAAATGGCATCAATGTCCGAAACATGTTGTGATTAAATAATTCATAAAGGGTACTGTGATTTTACTTTCCTTGCCCTATTACCATAGGTAAGGAAAGTATTGCTTTCCGAAAAAAATTAAGGTACCCCAATTTCTAAATTTCTATACGTTTCAAGGTCCCCTGAGTCCAAAAAACTGGTTTTTGGGTATTGGTCTGTATGTGTGTGTGTGTGTGTGTGTGTGTGTGTGTGTGTGTCTGTGTGTGTGTGTGTGTGTGTGTGTGTGTGTGTGTGTGTGTGTGTGTGTGTGTGTGTGTGTGTGTATATATGAGTGTATGTGCGTACTGTGATTTTACTTTCCTTGCCCTATTACCATAGGTAAGGAAAGTATTGCTTTCCGAAAAAAATTAAGGTACCCCAATTTCTAAATTTCTATACGTTTCAAGGTCCCCTGAGTCCAAAAAACTGGTTTTTGGGTATTGGTCTGTATGTGTGTGTGTGTGTGTGTGTGTGTATGAGTGTATGTGCGTCTGTGTACACGATATCTCCCAATTAACGGAATGACTTGAAATTTGGAACTTAAGGTCCTTTCACTATAAGGATCCGACACGAACAATTTCGATCAAATGCAATTCAAGATGGCGGCTAAAATGGCGAAAATGTTGTCAAAAACAGTGTTTTTCGTGATTTTCTCGGAAACGGCTCCAACGATTTTGATCAAATTCATACCTAAAATAGTCATCGATAAGCTCTATCAAC
This sequence comes from Nilaparvata lugens, assembly GCF_014356525.2. Lineage (NCBI taxonomy): Eukaryota > Metazoa > Arthropoda > Insecta > Hemiptera > Delphacidae > Nilaparvata > Nilaparvata lugens. The sequence goes on along the minus strand of NC_052506.1, from coordinate 93,934,142 downwards.
TGCCACAAGTCCCATATCTGTAAAAATTTCAGGAGCTCCGCCCCATCAATGCAGATAGATTCCCAATTATCAGGCTTCAGATACAATTGTAACAAAAAAAATCAAGTGGAGTAGATTGAGCATGAAAATCTCTACAATTAATGTTCAGTAACATTTTCACCTTCTTCTTCTTCTTTTTCTTGACCCCCTCTGCCGTTACAGCGTAGGGGTACCAGCCTCGGTCCATCTCCTCCATGCAGTCCTATCCTCAGCCATTCTTCTCATATCTCTCATTGTCTTGCCTCTCTCCCTCCCCAATTCCTCCAGATAGCCTTCCCAGTTCATCCTAGGTCTACCTCTCCGTCTCTTTCCTTCCCTCCTAGCCTCCACCACTTCCTTTACTGGGCGACATTCTTGCATTCTAGTGGGGTGTCCAAACCATTTGAGTTGCCTTTCTTTTATGTCTTCCATCAGTGCTCTTCTTCCCACTTCTCACACTCTCTCATTTCGCCATCTATCGTGTCTTGTCTTTCCTATTGCTCTTCTGTGGTACCTCATTTCTGCTGCAGTGGATTCCAGTGTTTCTTGAGGGTTACCCAGCTTTCACTGCCATAAATGAGAGTTGGAGCAAACACACAATTAAATATTCTTTTCTTTGTCGAAATATTAAATCTCATTTATGCAAATGTATTTTTGAATCATAGAAAAATATACAGTGTATAATTGATTTTTTCAAACAAATATGAACTGTTGATATTATATCACAGAGAAAGAAATTCCTTCTACTTTCTGATTAAATCTAATATGCGGGTATCAGCTATCCTCTATAGAAGGCAGTGGCAAGGCATAGGATCGGCAACGCTTTTCTCCTACCTTTCTTCACTGCCCTTATAACGTGGATCTCACTATAGGCATCATATTTCCTATAACAAAAGATTCCATGTGGGCATCATCTCCAACCTTTGTTCTACATAGGTGTAGAACCACAGTTGATTTCCTGATTTTTTTGCAAAACTCTTACATTAGCTATCACGTATTACCAAACAATTTGCTTGTAATTCAAGATCCGGTTCCTGTCCGGATCAATTAGGAAACAAGGAACAATCCATGAATAGACAGGGCAACTATACGCTTATGGCCAGCTGAGGATTAGGAAGAAAAGTCGTTTAGTGATTTTTAATTGTCAAAATTTCACCAGTCACTGCCAGCAAAAGAAGTATTCTACCTTTCACACCAGTCGATGGACCCACAGCACGTGCACAAATTCCTTTCTCTCATTAGATAGCAATCACACACGCACATACACATGCCGTTAAATCTGAGCTACAGCACTTCCTATGTGAGAGACAGTTTTCTTTTTGTTGCACCTATCAATGTAGCGGAACCAAATTATTGACGTCGTTATTATCATTCTTTTCTACCCAGCATATATACTCCTGTTTTAATCTTTGTTATCATACAAATCCTTCTTACAAACTTCTTATCTTATTTTTCCTACTTTAATGTCTTATTTTCCATTACATCATCTCAATTTCTTCTTCTCTTTATCCCTTCTTCTTCTTCATTTTCATATCAACTCACTCTTGATCTCCTGCCGTATTTTCTTCTTTCTCATCTCAAAGAGTGGATGTTGTCGCAAGAAAAGGTTCTCGTCTTATCGCTAGGTTTGGACATAGAATGAAGAAAACTATATTATTTCTGTCATCTCTGGTTTGGATAAGCACCGTGCTATCGGTTTTCTCTTTGGAAAGGTGTCTGCTGGAGACCAGAGTGTACTGCTAACAGACAGTTAATCACTTCCTTGTGATTCGGAATACACCTAAAACTATAGGTGCACCTATTTTCATTATCATCACCCACCCATTAACGCAGGGCTTTTGTGGGCATCATTAAAAATATAATCAAAACCATTTTTTCCATTTTTTTTCTTTTTCTTCTTATTTTTATCATTCTCCTAGTTGATCTACTTCTCCTTTTCCTTCTTATTTTTCCGCTTCTTCTTCACTATCCCTTCACCCTTCTTACTTTTTTCCTTTTGTCCCACATCCTAATTCTCCTTCCTCCTCCTCGTCACCACTCTTCTCCCTCCTTGCCACTGTTCGTCATTCCATTATTTTTCCTTCTTTCTCTTCTTTTTCTTCTGCTTCTCCTTCTTTTTCTTCTTCTTCTTCTTCTTCTTCTTCCCCTCCTTTATTGTTATTGTTGTTGTTGTTCTTCTTCTTCTTCTTATTCTCCTTCTTTATCTTCCTCTACTTTGTAGCTCTTTTCAACTTCCTCTTCTACCTTCACTTCCTCTTTCCCCAACTCTTTCACCAGCCTTCTTTCTTCACATTCTCTATGAGACACTGAAACATCGAATTCGTCGTGTACCATAATACGCAGCATGTAGTGTAATAGCATTTGATGGGAATGTCACAATTATCTCAGTCTATTATATCAGTGGCGCTCCGCTACAAAAAATAATCACGACACTTTTACATTCCATTTAAAAGCATTCAGTTCTTCATCAACAGACGAGTCACGCAGTCACGTGATTGAAATTTGACGTACAGCAATATCAATTTTCGACTCTCTATTCTAAGAGCATGAGAATGGATCCAGTTAAAGTTGGTTTGAAGCACTATTAACTACGTCTATTAACTACACTATTAACTACACTATTACTACACTATTAACTACACATGTATTAAAATACATGTGTATTTTCAATACACACAATTTTGAAAATGCATACAATTCGTTTAAGAAATTCATCTCCAAGAGGGGGGTTGATGATAATGTAAAAACCTGGACCAGTGTGCCAGTTTTTGATAAATTATTGATTATGATATCTCGGGGTCAACATACACTCTAGAATTTTCATCAAATTTGGAGTCACATGCACAATACTTTGTATGCACATGCACTCAGGAGAAATCCACAATAGAAAACCAGCTGCTTCAAATTTCGAACTTAGCGCGGTGAACAACCTGCATCACCATTGTATGCAATCAGAGCAGATAATCTGCCAATTTGAATCACCGACAAAAATAGCCAAGCAGACAATGCCAAGTGTAACACTTGGATGAGGAGAGTTAATACTTTCTCGTTAGCATTTCAAATGGAAGAGCACTGATAGCAGAAGATAACAAGTGAAAGCAGCATTCCAATTCAAACTAACCATCAATAAACGTATCACAAATGCTAGGTTAATGTATGCAAATGATTGCACGGCAGATATGAATCCAGTTTTATTTTACTTGGTCCATAATCACTGCATGGTTAAGTAAGAATCACCTATTATGTCTGAGAGAATATTCAATCAGTTATGATTACGATATGTTATTCAAATGTGAGCTGTATATGCAACTTAGTATGTAGATATATAATATATATTTCCCCGAAAGGCTTTCGATTGTAGGCAATTCAGACACTCAATTCTAACCTCAATCAAAGTTCACGCAAGCGAACGTAATGGCACAGTGTGACGCAATCATCTGTATCAATCGAATTGCGGATTAATCGAGCTAATGTCAGACCGAACACAAATTTCCGGTTTGATTGATTGAACTAGTAGGAATGAAGATTGATTGGTTAATAATGATAGAAATTCTATTACTTGTAGCATAGAATGAACAATCAATGTATAGCTATTCTATGCTTGCAGCCTAATCGACTAGAATAATATAGTTAAGGTAGTTTGATACTTGGGCTTCTGCTATCTACCAAATGATTAATCTCATTCAGAATAATCATTATTCATGAGTGGATATGACATGAAAGGGAGTGGAAAAGGCGGAAGAGAGAAAATACTGTAGAAAATACAAGTAGAGAATAAAGATTTGAATATCCTATTCAAATAGAAATTACTACATGCAAAATTTCAAGTTAATCAGTCCAGTAGTTTAGACGTGATGATGCGTCAAACATAATTTTCCTATCCCGTACGTGTATAAGCCAGTTCTTTACTTTATTAACCTATAGTACAGATTGAGATTAGTACAATAGAAAATCATATAGTTATGCCTGGGAGAGAGCGACAGGCTTAGCCCATACTGCTCTTCTCCCAAATTTTATCAACAGACAGTAGGCCTAGTATTTTCCAAAATATATAGGTTATATTTCACTTTCAAGAATTTTAAGTCCAAATTTATGTACATATAAGCCGAATTATGTCTACGGTACTTTACTGAAAGATCACAAGCCCAAAAAGCTTGAAGTGGAACCCACCCAGGACAAACATTATGAATTTATTACTCCTCTTACTGTTCAAAACACGTGATATGACATACAATCACCCTTCCATGAACACTCTACACGAAAATGAAGCAACACCCAGAACAGGACATTGCATGCAAGCACGGGTGCAGACCAAGTAAGGTACGGACCTGCAGTAACACGAGAAGTCGACCAACTTGGCTCAGCTTAGTTTAGCTCCGATTTCAGACCGGGTTCCACAGTTGTATTCAGAGCCATAACTAGAGCGGAACCAAGCATATTATGACTTCATAAAGGATTACAGACCAGGTGTCGGCGTATGTTATAATGCACAAGTAAACAGACCTGTCCAGAAGCTATTAATTAATCATATTCAACTCATCTTCAACTAGAGGACTACTTAAGCAGCGTTTACACCAAAGTTATTAACAAAATATTGATAACTCAATCCTTATAGATTCTATTAGATTGAACATAACTTATCATACACATGATGAACATATGTGTTTGTCAAGTTCCGTTCAATCTAGTAGAATCTGTAAGGATTAAGTTCTTAACATTTTGTTAATAACTTTGGTGTAAACGCGGCTCAATTCCTTTCCCAATCATTCATAGTTGAGAATGATATTGTATGTCAGTATGTATCAATGTATAAATAATAAATAATAATTATTATTATTCATTACTATTCCAGTGATATGGGAGCAAATTATAATTATTATTATTATAAAGTAGTGCTCTAGTAGAAGATGATAATTATTATCATTGCAGATTGCACCATAAACAACAAATCTCAAGATTTTTTTATTGAATTGATTCTAAATAAACATGCCAAATTGCAATAGACTTCATCAAATTGAAATCGAATGAGGCAGATATCACCAGGATCGACCATACGATTGCTCATGAATTCAATCAATATCTATTGAGAAAAATAGAATAAAATTTGAGTGATTATATCCATTTCTGTAATTTACAGTGCTGGAATAATCAGATATAAAATCGTATAATATAATGTTATAAATTCACCATATTGAAGATATGATGTATGTATAAGTGAATGATAATTATGATTGAGTAATTATATCGATTTCTGTCTGATTTACAGTGCTGGAATAATCAGATATAAAATCGTATAATATAATTTCATGAATTCATCATATTGAAGACATAGTTTAAGTGAATGATATAATTCATTATAATTATTATTTATATCATTTGAATCATACAAAATTAAATGAAAATTATTTTCTGTTTCAGAACTTGAAGCACATGTAACGAGACAGCAACATTACTCACAACTGCAGAATACAAGTAAGTTGAACTTTATGGAAAATTTATAATAATTCTAATTTCTTACAATAATGAAAGTTTGTGAGCCATGGAATAACATCGATGAAGAAGCAGAAGGCATGGATAAATGACAAAATAGATACCGGTAAACCGGGGTGACTTTGTTCCAATTTGGGGGGGTTGAGATTTTAAACCGCTTGCAATCAATACTTGAGTTGCAACAAATCTCTTACAATATTTTTTATTGTGTTCTGCAATGTTTGAAGAGTATTTTTCATTATAAAATGTATTTATCTCCGCCTTAACGAAGATATATATTTTTGAAATTAAGAGACAAAGTCACCCCGGTCGACGGTACAATAATAATGAAAACGATAACTTGACTACTTCATAGGAGGGACGCTTAATGCTTCACGCTAAATTTGAATCAAGATAATTGAGCTGGATATACAATATTTTTTATGGGAGTGAGAAATAATTAATATTTAAAGAGAGAATTCAACCAATCACAGCCTAAGCAACGAGAGAGTAGCAATATCATCATTGTCTTAGCGACAGCCAATAATGGGAGCAAAGTAAGAAGCGATTTCGTCGCCATTGCATTAGCCAATGAGAGATGAAAAAGGAATTCAAATTATCACAATCTAACCAATGGAAGAGCAGCGATTTCGTAATCATCACGATAGCCAATGGGAGTTTAGTGATAAGTAATTCAACTAATCATACGTTAAGAAATGTGAAATAAGCAATATCATTACCAAGGGTACAGACAAGGGATGTTGAATGAGGAACACTAACCAACCAAATGCTAACCAATGAGAAAGTAGCAATTTTATAGCCATATTGGGGTTAAGTAACAAAAAAACTCACAAACGACCCAATAGGAGGGCAGTGATTTCGTTGACATGACAACTGCCAGAGTGAGAACAGATTAACAGAAAATTTAAACAATAACAAATTAACCAATCGGGTAGTAGGAAGTCAGTTGTCATGGTTACTGCAAATGAGTAAGTTCACAACAGAAAGTTGAGTAAGTATAATAATAATAGTGAAAGTCATAATACACCCTCATAGTCCTAGATAATGTTGTTCATCGCCTAAAGTTTCAACTGAAAAACTCGTAAAAAAGTAGATGAGAAACAAAGTTGGTGGTCTTCGTATATTTCAATTTACTTCCCCATGATGTGTAAATTTACCTCAATCTACAGTGAAAGGTGGAGTAAAATAAAATTGAAGATTATACAATTTTATACTACTGGAAGTAACTATGAAAGATTAAAAGGACCTCACATCCACTGTACTAATTAACCTCTTCTTGAAAATGCAATTAACTTCTACTAACTAGAAAATGTGAGTTAAAAACAGTAGAAAAGTGAATAAAAAAAGGCAGTAGAACAATTCAAAGCATTACTCCCTAATGTTGGAAGAATAGTAAACAATATCATAACTCAGTTGAATGTATTCACGCTAACTATTTTACTAGGATATTCAACTTGAATGTCAATTTGAACTATTTTTTATGCTCGGTCATGAAGTTTATTTTCGTTGCAAAAGTCAATAGTATGCTACAATGGATCACGTTATCATCAGAAACTGAATTAAAATGATACATTATTCTAAACTTAAGGAACTTGGAAGCCATTCATTTTTGCCATAAGAGAGAAAGATTGTATAATATCTAACGAGTTGGAGTAGCTACAGAAATTAGTGGCTGGAGGAGAATGGGATTGAATTGGTAAAGTTCAAATTTGAAAGAAGTTTATTCCCGTTAAAAACCTGCAAATTCAACCACAAAACTATGCCATTTTTAAATAAGACTGTTCAATCACGATGTTCAATTTCAAAACTTGAAAAATTGTTTGTCATTTTTTGGTAGGTCCTATTTTCACATTATTACTTTTCTTTAAGAGTTTCAGATTTTGTTTACTTCGATTGAATTGAATTGGTGGCCTATTATTCTAACAACCTCTTTCATGATTTTGTTCCAGCTCGTTAAAGTGATATTATAAGTAGTGTGTTACACTAGCATGTATGGTACATAGATTGTTTGGTTGATACATTTTTTGAATTTGTATATATATTAGTCATAATAGGCCTACCCAAAAAAAGGTAGCAAGGTAACATAATTCTTTCCAAAAAATTGAGACTGACTTGTATAGGCTGAATAATTTGACAATTATTACAACCAGTACATTGGATTAGCATTCAGTACTTGATAATCAGGTGTCAAGTATTGAGTACAATTGATATTGATGGAACATAGTTGTTGAGTAATAATACGAAATGAAGAAATACTTCAGTTCAATGGCGTAAGGACGTAAAATCCATAGTTTGAATCAAATAGAGCACCAAATAATTTTTATATTATTTATTATGAAACATACTGAAGGATATTATGTACTGTAGTAAAAATCTGGTGTGGCGCACTCACACAACTTTCCTTGCGTTATGAAAATTGATTACCTGACACTAGTGTTCCCGCGCATCAAAGATTTGAGCCAGCTGGTGACAAGGCAATAACGCTGGAGACACACATGAGGTCTGCTATCTCTTCATAGTGAATGATTTGATACAATCAACAATAATTTGCAATTGAATAATCACATTTTCTCGAATTTAAAGCTTATTTTCAATTTTAGGTAAAAATGATACTGAACATTAAATTATAGAGATTTTCATGCTCAATCTACTCCACTTGATTTTTTTTGTTTAAATTGTATCTGAAGCCTGATAATTGGGAATCTAAAATCGAACCTTGCATTGATGGGGCGGAGCTCCTGAAATTTTTACAGATATGGGACTTGTGGCAGTTGATAGAGCTTATTGATGACTATTTTAGGTATGAATTTGACCAAAATCGTTGGAGCCGTTTCCGAGAAAATCACGAAAAACCCTGTTTTTGACAACATTTTCGCCATTTTAGCCGCCATCTTGAATTGCATTTGATCGAAATTGTTCGTGTCGGATCCTTATAGTGAAATGACCTTAAGTTTTTCAAATTTCAAGTCATTCCGTTAATTGGGTGATGATATATCGTGTACACAGACGCACATACACACACACACACACCACACACACACACACACACACACACACACACACACACACACACACACCAATACCCAAAAACCACTTTTTTGGACTCAGGGGACCTTGAAACGTATGGAAATTTAGAAATTGGGGTACCTTAATTTTTTTCGGAAAGCAATACTTTCCTTACCTATCAATGGTAATAGGACAAGGAAAGTAAAAATAAAAATCCAAGTACCCTTTGGCAATTTTTTTTACTCACATAGCCATGTGTTGATAATGACTTGACATAATCACTTGATAATGATGCAATTATCAAGTGATTGAAAAATAAATAAAATTACATATATAAAGTAGCCCTAACGAAAAAAGACTATGCCCTGTAGTTTATCATAAGTAACTATTCGTTTTTAAGATAGAGGCCTACTAGTTAAGAAAGTTGTTATCATTCTTTGAATATTTTTCTTTATATTTGTAGAAGTGTCGCCTCTGAAATGTTGAGATTACGACATCTTGTCAATGTTGCCATAATAAACGAGCAAACTTCCACATAAGTTCAAGTAATATATACTGCAGCTTTGTAGGCTCAAGTCAAGATGAAATTTTATCGGTGAAGTGAAGAAATAGAATGCATTTGAATTTTTTCATTCACTTTATAGAATACAAGAGAGAGAGAGTGGATTGGAGACATAGAATGCATAGCATTTTTTCTTCAATTTATAGAATACTGGAAATTACAATCACACTCCCATAGCCTACATAATATTATAGATTTATAATAGGATTTATTTATTTGGTGACTGCCTAATTACATGGGGAGCCATAGTTGGCTAGGTATTTCTCCTCCTTTCTTTCTTCTCAGCACACCCCACCATGAAGCCTGTTTTTGTATTTTATTAGAAATCAATTTTTGATTGTGATTTTTGTATTTTGTATTTTGATTTCTTTTATGTATATTGTGTTTAATTGAATAAAATTATTGATTGATTGAGTCGACAAGTAATGCTTCTCTCTATGTTGGGTGTAACTTTATACATTTTACCTTGTAACTTTCGTTTTTAATTTCCTTTCAGGAATCTATTCGTATTACAAACATCAACCTATGTTTTTAACTCCATTTCTGTTATATTCTTAGTAACCCAATTTTTCTCATTGTATCATTCGTTTTTTAATACATATTCAACAATTTATTTAATTAATTTTGAACTTTATTTTGGTGTGCAGGATGTTGGTGAATTGTTTATTGTTGGCGAGTATAGTGGGCGCAGTTAGTCCGGTGCAGACTGGCTGGAGGCCCATTGGCAACCCAGCGGCGCCCCCTCCCGACCTGTCCCACCTGGCCCCCTCGGGGCCGCCCTCGCACTCCCCTGTCGCCTACCAGGCCCACATCCCCGAGCCCTCTGACGGCTGCACCCTCTACAAGGCCGTCTTGGACCAGGATTCTCCATCCCAGGTACATTACAACCACTGAAATAATGGTATTTCCAATGCTACTCAACCAATCTCAAGTGATCACCGAAACTAGTAGTTACGTTACAATTTGTATTCTTGTTTTTCAATATTTTATCAATTTTAAAGGGTACTATAATTCTATTTTATAAATATCAACCAATTTCATTTATCGTAGGTAATGATTACATGCATACCAATAATAATATTTTCAATTCTATTCAATCAATATCATTTATCGCAGGTAATGTGCAAATGCATTCCAATTATGTTTTTGTAACAAGAAAAGATTTATTTTATAATTTATTTCATACATCAGTAAAAGGACTCAACCAGGATGTTCCATTGCAGAGATTAAGAAAAATCGAATAAAATGACATTTTTATCTGAAAAACTGATTAGCTTTAACAAATTAATTCCATGGTCCATTTTCAAAACATATTCTATAGTAGTAGTGATTTACTGTATTTCATGAGATCACTAAACTATTAAGACCATACCGTACCGTACTCAGTTTTGCTTTATCATCGGTAGTTCAATTCCCGTATTCCATGATATTTAGTGATGGAGGCCATACTGTACTCAGTTTCGCTTCATCATCGGTAGTTCAATCCATAAAACTGAAACTGACATCTTCCACTAATGTAAAATAACTTGCCATCAAATCATTCTTTTTCCTAATTTTGGTGTAATTTTTTTAGCTTTTTAGTAATTTTTGTGAATTGTCTCCTCGTTCTATTCAGTAAATTCTCATGATCCATTCATTTTTTGTTACAGTATGTGCAGTACAAAACTCCGATTCCAGACATGAAGGAGTTCACTCTATGTCACTGGCACAAGTTCTACAACCATTCCCAGGACCAGCCACTGTTTGCTTACTCATGTGAGTTGACAAGTTCAAATTATTAAAAATAAATTGAGGATAGAGATGCTTGAAGGAGGAATGTTGTGGAGGAGGTCAAAGACCACAATGAGCTTTAGAGCTAAAAAAAACAAAAACAAATTATATCTTCCTTATGTGTTGTTGTGGATCCTAAGTGTATATTTAACTTGATGAACGAATATTTCAATACAGCAGATTGAGTATTTAATAAAGCTAGAAATGTGGATCTTAATTGTCTTTTAACATTTGTCAACTACTACTGACACTGTTTAGAGCTAAATAATACAGGCCTACTGGGTAATAAAATATGAAATACTCATTCACTTTTTCAATCAACTTTCCATTTTCCATTCAGAAACTAGGGTAACATATTAATTGAAATGAGATGAAATAACGAGATTTAGTTAGGTAGGACAGCAAACATCTAGATAAATTTTAACTTTGGAGAAGTTTCACTGCAATATCAATACCGTATTAATTTCTATATAATAATCTTTATCATTTTACCTGTTAATTTATATTTTGAAAGCATGGTTCAGTTACTGGAGATTGAAAACTAATACTATTTCTTTCTTATTCGATCAATATTGTTTGTTCACAGCCTATTCATAATTTCAAAAAAATCAAATAATATTTCGCACATTTTGGAACATTATTTGAATAGGCCTAATATTATTAGTCCTCTGCACTATTTCCAACGGTTTGAGTTCTGTTCTAGTTTTATGCAGACTATTTATATTTTGAAAGAAATCAAACTATGTAACTTATATGATGTTTAAAAAAATTATCATGAGAATTGTTATGTAGGCCTAACTTGGCACACTAAAATTAAATCAATCAATCAAAATTTTTATTCGCAATACAAACAGTTGAGGGTCCTGCCAAACCCAAAAATTTGTATTATTGTTAAAATAGAATTATAGTACCCTTTTTTGAATTTAATAAAATAATAGATTAAAAATACAGATCATAATAACTAGTTTCAGTGATCCAAACCATCTTCAGGTTTTAAGTAATAAATACTTATTTTATAAATAAATATGAGTAGCCCTGAATTCATAAATTTTAAAAAGATATTGAACTACCAAGAATTGTATTATTGTATTAGGTATATGTGGCCTATCTATATATAGAAGCATTATTCGAATAAAGCAAATAACATTTTTTCATTCAATTTAAACAAAATCAGTTCTCCATAGACTATCTGAATTTTGAAAGCATTATTCCAATCTAAAAAAATCTGGTGTGGTACACTCACACAACTTTCCTTGCTCATATTCGAAACTACGATCAGACTTTTGTATATGTGTATATATAATTGTTTTCAGAGTACTTTTTCCTTTGTGTAAATTGTGAAATTCAATGATTTTTTTAAAGTCGTCAAAACAGCTGTTCTACAGATGAAATATCTACTATGTGTTGTTTTTATGAACTGCTCTACCTACCTACCTCATGCACGAGAAGGAGGTTACAAAGTCCATTTCTCAAGGATGGGGTGGACCCCCCATTAGTTTCCCAGAAAGGAGACTCATGCCAGTTAATAGAGCTGATAAATAACTATACAGAGTATGAATTTGAAAAAAATCGGTCAAGTTATTTTGAAAAAATCGTGAAAAACATGGTTTTTTAGTAATTATCCGCCATTTTTCTCAAGAATATTACGGAACTCCTGCAATTTTCCAAGGAAAAAAACTCATGTCATTTGATAGGACTTATGAATAGCTACCCATGGCTTGAATTTGAAGAAAATCGTTAGAGCCGTTTTCGAGAAAACCGTGAAAAACCTGGTTTTTGGTCATTATCCGCCATTTTTTTCAAGAATATTACGGAGCTCATGGAATTTTCTCAGAAATTAGACTCATGCCAGTTGATAGTGCTTATGAATATCTATCCATGGTATGAATTTGAAGTAAATCGTTAGAGCAGTTTTCGAGAAAACGGTGAAAAACATGGATTTTTAGTCATTATCCGCCATTTTTCTCAAGAATATTACGGAGCTCCTGAAATTTTCCCAAAAATGAAACTTATGCCAGTTGATAGGGCTTGAAAATAGCTATCCATGGTATAAATTTGAAGAATATCGTTGGAGCCGTTTTCGAGAAAACCGTGAAAAACATTGTTTTTTAGTCATTTTCCGCCATTTTTCTCAAGAATATTACGGAGCTCCTGAAATTTTCCCAGAAATGAGACTTATGCTAGTTGATAGGGCTTATAAATAGCTATCCATGATATAAATTTGAAGAAAATCGTTAGAGCCATTTTCGAGAAAAACGTGAAAAACATGGTTTTTTAGTAATTATCCGCCATTTTTTCCGCCATCTTGAATTGAATTTTATTGAATTTCTTATTGTCGGGTCCTCATGGTATAGGGACCTTAAGTTTAAAATTTCAAGTCGATCGGTTAATTAGGAATGGAGTTATCGTGTTCACAGACATACACACACACACACATACACACATACACACACACAGACCAATACCCAAAAATCATGTTTTTGGACTCAGGGGACCTTGAAACGTATAGAAAACTTGAAATTGGGGTACCTTAATTTTTTTTGGAAAGCAATACTTTCCTTACCTATGGTAGTAGGGCAAGGAAAGTAATAACGGATTCCATGGAACTACAATAGTACCATACGAAAATTTTATATATATATTATTGATTATTTCCTTACAATAGATCTCATTTTCTTCCTCCATGTAGAATTACAGTGTATTTACACAATGAACAGAGATGTTACGGAATTCCTCAATATTGAGGTAAAATGGGAGATGAATTGTCAGTTTCATATACTTTATATGAGCCAAAATAAAGTTGCAATGCACTTATCATCCTCAACAGTGGTCTCCACTGATGATGAGACCAGTGATGATAATGCCATGAGTGCTTTCAAACTTTGGTTTGGTGGATAAATTATGTGGAATAACAATATATCTCTTATTTCACCCCATAGGGTATTCCTGTAATATTAACAAAAGTATTATATTTTGATTGTAAAGTTTTGTGGAATAAAGTAATATTTAATTTATAGGTTTGATTTATAGGAAGTAATATGTATAAGTTTTACTGTAATACTTGAGTTCTTCAACTTGTATTTTTATTTTTTTTTATGAATAATGACGATTGCCCAACATATTGTATGTTTTATGACAATAAACGATGATTTGATTTGATAATAATTCAATTTCCATGCAATTTTCTATCTCCATGTAGAATTACAAACTTTTCATGTAATATCAATACGAGTATTATACTTGATTGCTAAGTTTTGTGGAATAAAGTTATATTTGATTTGAGAATGATTCAATTTTGATTTGAAACAGCGAGCCACGGTCGTCCGCGAGACATCTACTCGTGGGTGTCAAACTCTGACCGCGCCAGTTTCTACATGCTGTCGGTGATGGGTCACACGCTGTACCGCCTCAACTATCCGGTGCGTCTCAACAAGTGGTATCACGCCTGTCAGTCGTGGAACGGTCGCACCGGCGAATGGCAGATTTGGGTCAACTCCGAGAGAATCGGCCGCGGATTCTACAACTTGGTCAGATGTCGTTCTAAACTATTCACAACGTTCATTACATCATTATTAATTGATCAGATATGCTCATTTTCAGTGAGGATTTCTGTAACTTTTCCTCAACACAGCGGTTTCATCCATTTGATTATTCTCCAACTAGTTCAGATATAATCCTCCATACGTCTGTATGATCAACGACAACCATCGAACGCTTTGACCAATCAAATTCAAATCTTCCAATACTTATCCTTAGAGCCTTTTTACAGATCTGGTTAATAGAATTGAGCCTCTCCTTCGTTCCTCTGAGGCTAACCAGTACATCTTCTTTTCAAACACTACGGTGTATAAAAAACATTTCTCTGTTCATATCTCAAAAATAGTGAATTATATAATTTTGAAACTAATATGAGATTTAAATCATATTTCAATATTTTATATCTACATAGTATTTATATGAAGAGAAGTTGCTAGATGACGGATAGTCTATTTCATTCACCTTATGAAGAACTTGAAGTGTGCTGTTCTTTGAGAAGCGTTAACTTGCCTTTAAGATTGTATCGATGTAATTTCGAATCAAACCACGTTGGCAAAATGAACTTGAATAATATGATATAACTTTCAGCATAATTTTCCGCACACTCGCATACGATCACGATTGAAATTTCATGCATCTCCCGATGAAGTCTGATTGATTTATACATACATGTTATCGTGTTTCTTCCAATAAACTCTGATTGATTAATACATATCGTACTTCTTCCAATGAACTCTGATTGATTGATACATATAGAACGTATTACAATAAACTCAGAATGATTCATGTATATTGTGCTTCTTCCAATAATCTCTGATTGATTACCGGTATTAAGCCGAATATCGTACCTCTTCCAAAGAAATAGGTGTGATGGATAAAGCAATTATGTGCATCTTCAAAAGAGCTCTGAATCTTCAATCACTTGATAGATTTAGTGATGGCACATATATATTTGATGATACTCAAATATATTATACTGCATTATAGTATTATTAACTGTAGTATGACATCAACTACTTTGTATATTCTAGTAAATTAACTCGTCTAAATTTGATTATGACACATCTACGTTTTATTATCAGGTGGTGGGCAAGACGATCAAAGGCGGCGGAGTGGCAGTGAGCGGCCAAGAGGCGTCAGCGCTGTCGGGTCCCGAGAACTTCGACTACTTCAAGCCTCGCAGCGGGCTGCTGGGAGAGGTGACGCTGCTGCAGCTCTACAAGGCAGCTCTCACTGCCGGCAAGGCCTACACCAATCACAAGCACCACCACGCGCACCACTTCCATCACGACGACAAGCTCGGTGAGGATGACCTGCGCATCCTTGGGGTCAACCCCGCCGCCGCCGCCGCCATGACCAACGCCTTCCAGCAGGGTGCTGACTTCCCGTTCCTCAGGTAAATTCTCGTTCGCTGTGTGTGTACTCTTCACTGTGCTTCATCTATGAATTTTCTTCTTTCACAGAAGGTATTGTTGTTAATTTGTCACTGTAAATCTATGAATTTACAGTTTTATACAGTAAAACACTACAGGTTACTCCTTGTTCTATTTTTTCAAGTTTATTACGGCTGTGTTTAATCATAGAGAAACAATAGCATAAGTAGATATCCCATGGTATAGGGCGTTCATGTCGCAACTTAAACTGTTATCTCAAGCCGATAGTCCACATAGTTCTTTGCCGTGAAGCTTTATGACGCTGGTAGTCTCTCGTATTGTGCCGTTCATACTCTCTTACCCGGTCAAAACAGTGAAAATCGACAATAATCGACAGTAATCGGCTTGAGATAACAGTAAAAGTTGCGACATTAACGCCCTATACCATGGGATATCTACTTACGCTATTGTTTCCTTATGGTTTAACCTATTCATTTTCTTTTATAAGGAAATTGAACAGTTAATTTGTAACTGTAAATCTATAGATTCACAGTTTCAAAATGTGAAACATTGGGAAGAATTGACTACTGTGGAACATTTATGGACTTCCCTATTTCAGGAAAAAAAAATCAGTTAATAATTAGTCACTGTGTATCAATTGAATGTAAAACTGTAGAAACAGTTGTCTACTGTCGATAATTGAACATCAAGTGTATTAATTACACTTTTAAATTCGAGATACTATAATAAGTAGGTATATCCATATAGATAAAATGAAAACAGCACTACAACTAGACCGTTGACAAAGGTTGGCGAAGCCACCGAAATTTCGGAAAATAATGTAAGTTTCTAAGTGTTTTTCACCTATCTGTATCGTGTTACCTGTTCAAATTAGTATTATATTTATAGATAGGTACTTATAGCCATGAGTAGTAGCCTTACCTTGTAAGGAGATATGATACATTCCATATATTCGACATCAAAGCTCCAAAATCCTAAGCAGGTCTATTTGTTGTTGCTGATTTCATGGATAAATGAATAGCAATGAAGATGACCATGGGTGTTGAAGAATGATTGTGGTTTTCTCAAAATGAAATTTGTGATAGTTGACTCTATATTTGTGTTGTGATTATGGAAAAGCATATAACTTTAGTTTGATCAGATTCAATTCAATTCAATACTTATTATTGTTCACAGAAACGGCCAGCTAGCACACTCACTGCCCGTCCAGGACCTGTCAGCGTTCCGCAGCAAGAACCCGCAGTTCAACCCACAAATCAACATCCTCAACCAGTCGCCATTCTTCAGTCAAACGTCGGACCCATCCTACAGCCTGCAACAGATGCGCCTCTACAAACGTGAACAGATGAAGGAGAAGCCAGAAACAACAGCGCCACGTGTCACCACACGTGTCGTCACACGTGTCGTTCGCAAGCCACAGAAACTTCCGGCCGCGATCCGATTCAACGACGAGGGAGACGATATCGACGAGGTCGATCAGTACTTCGAGAAGTTGCCGATCAAACGGGAGACCGAGGAAGGAAGAGCGTTCTCGGCTGGATTGCCGGAACCCGTTAAAGTGGCCACAAATGGGGAGCGCGAGAAGAGGAGCAAAGATGTGAAGGAGGAGGTTGTTGAAGACGGAAAGAGAGAGAAGAGGAGTGCCAATGGAGATGAGGTTGTTGATGGAGACTTGAAGGCTGTGGATAAGAGAAGTGCTGATGTGGA
Source organism: Nilaparvata lugens (assembly GCF_014356525.2). Lineage (NCBI taxonomy): Eukaryota > Metazoa > Arthropoda > Insecta > Hemiptera > Delphacidae > Nilaparvata > Nilaparvata lugens. Next base: position 93,916,658 of record NC_052506.1, on the reverse strand, counting down.
GAAGGATGTTGTGAAGGAGGGTGAGAAGAACATTGGTGAGAGAGAGAAGAGAAGTGGAGCAGAAGAGAAAGACAAAGACGAAGTGATGAGCACCCAGGAAACATCAAACATGAAAACGAAACGCGAAGAGACCACTGACGAGAGGAACCACAAGAAACGTACAGCCCTCATAGCAGGCATGCCGTTCGGTGTAATACCGGGCGCAGATCTGTCAAGTCTGTTCTCAGGCGAAGGTTACATGCTCGGTCAGGGAGGAGTCAGGTTCGACGCCGTCATGCAGCAACACCAACAGCAGCCGTTCCTCAAGGAGGAAGAGGAGCAGCAGATGGAACCCGCCGAATGGGAGGTTAGAAGCATAATGGCTGTCTGTTCAGGGTGTAGTGAAGACCCCTTCAGGAAAGCCAGTATAGTTTCATGGCGAGAAACGCCGAAAAAATTGTTTTCGGGCGTGCTCTACATCCCAGCCGCACCTGAGTGCCAGAGGTTCTAACAGTGCCAACTCAACCAGGAGGTGAATGATTCCATTCAGAATCCAGTTTCAGTGACTAGAGAATACTTCCTTCAAATCGAATTTTCAACACAAACTGTGGAGACAACTTTAGTCCCTTTCAGGAGGCCTGGCTTCTTATAAAATCTATGATTCATTTTGATTAATAGAAGAACACTACAGTAACTACAGAATAAATAGGTTTAATTACAACTGCACTTAAAAAACTGTTATAATAGCAACTACGATACAGTAGTATGTATAATCTATGGTACCTACAGTTGTAGAAGTACCGCACTAGTTCCTTTCTATTGCTTGATCGGATGAAAGTAGTTAAACCATTATATACTGGTCGATTTTCTAAACAATGATAAGGAATGAACAATGAGCAGAATTTGACAACATTTATTCAATTAGTTTATTCTCTGGTGGCTTATGATATGATTTGTTTGAAAGACCATTGTCATCAAGACAAAACTCCACCTGAGCCACCAAACAATAAACAAATTAAATAAATTCTGTCAATTTCTGCTGTTCGTCAACTCCTAATCATTATTAGAGGAACCCATTTGTAGTAGATTTGACAGCTTTATTTCATCAATCAATACCTAGCATAATACTTGTAGAATTTTACTAGCTGTCAACTCAAACTGATTATTGTTAGAACTTATCAGTCTAGTTTGATTACTTCAAACAATTTTCAAATCCTACTGATTATCAATAAAATGAATAATTAAGAAAATTTGACTTCAATTATTCTACATTTGGAATAAGCCCACATTCAAAGAGAACTTTCATGAAATCCTCTATAAACTTAACGCATATTAATAGTGATGATCAATAATCAAAGTTTTCTCTGAATGTAGGCTTATTCCAAATGTAGAATAATTGAAGACAAATTACCTTAATTCATTTTTATTGATGATCAGTAGAATTTAAATTTTTTGGAATTTGATAAGGTGTTTGACAACAAATTGACATAACAAATATCGTCATAACAGTTGTTAGTCTATGAGTGAAAGTTAACAACATTTATTCAATTAATCTATGAAGTTGATGCTGACTAACTTATTCTATTGATTAGTCTTTCCAATATTCTATGAAATTAATCTTTAGATGTTGAATGAATAGAAAACCATAGATTTTATAGGAAAATACTTTGAAGTAACCATAGACATTGTCCCCACAGTATGTGCTTGAGGTATTTGAGGACTTATTTTCAAGGAAGTCCTTTAAAAGTCACTGTATCAATTAAGAGTGCAAAAATCTCAAGAGCTGAGACTGAATAGTTGAAGCTGGATTTCTAATTTTTTCCACTGTGCCACAATTTGTTGATCAAAACCTTTCTTCTTGAATCTTACAAAAATTATTCATAGAAAATTGAAGTCTTTATTTGGACATAATAGTTTGAACAGGACGTGTGCCACTACTTTATGAAACTCGAAATACCAAGATAGATTTTTTGTCAACTTGGCTCAGTTTGATAGGTCTGCATTTTGAATACCTCTGTATTCCTTATGGTCTCCAAATTACTATCATATAGGTAATTAAGTAAATTTAACTTAAAAATAACTTAATTTACTTCCATTATTTGTATCTGTTTTATCAATCATTCTAGACAATTATTATTTTATTTGTTGAAGTTTTCTTGATAACTGGTTTCTACTATTTCTGTTCACTAGGAAAAAATGCTTTAATTGATTAGCTTAGGAAAATACCTTGCATATTTTGAAGGATATTTTTGGAAGAGTATCCTGTCATGATTCTCATCTTTCTCACAAGCTAATTCTTGAGCTTTTCATCAAAATTGAAATTGATTTTATTCAAGTTTATTATTGAAGAAACCTGGATCTGTAATATATTATTACAAATACTTTCCATTTGGCCTAGTTGTAAAATTTCTCAACTCTGTCAGCAATCATTTAACAGTGGAGGTAATTTCTCAATATAATAATAGTTTGTCATTTCCTTCTTCAGGGCTACTTTTAAATATAAATAAAAATATAAATCTGAGTACCCTTTTTGAAATTATTTAGTCACGACATCTTTCGGCTATGATGCTATAGCATCATAGCTTCTCAGATTCATTTTTTTATAATAATAGTTTGCTATTGGAATTCCAGATCAGCAATCTCATTTATATTTTGTGAGATTGATTTGTCATTTTTGAATATATGGGCTTCTTTAGAGTTAGAAGCTTTAATTACAGATTGTATCTGATTTACATATTTCACTGCAACAAACAAACTTGTGAAGCACTTTCAATGTAAACCGGAATAAGAACATTTATTATCTGTGATACCTGATAAAACAACAAATTGCATTTAATTACGAGATGAACTATAAAACTTATAATATTATAAGCTCAAAAAGAAGCGAAAAACCTCTACGCTTTTTTATTCTTGACTCGTTACCGTATGGATACAGTTGTCAATGTATATTATCACGAAATTGTTTTCCACACTATTTAATTTGACCAATGAATGATATAATTATAGTCTCTCAGAAAATATCTTCAAATGATGTTTTTCGTAAATTTGTTGTAAATAAGTAATGCTCATCAGGTATTTTATAATTTTGACCTAGGATAAGTTTAATTTATTAGAATTTTGTAATGAAGTTTTCCACAACATTTTATAAATAAATTTGTAAAGTAAATGACGTGTCTCAATTACTTAGTTTCAAAAACCATAACTCCACAACTCGATGAAAAAGTTGATCATATATTTATTTTGAGTAGCTTTACACGAACAAACAGTTTCATCCATTCATATGTATAAGACAATATTAAATTCGAAATTCAATATAAAAAAGTAATTTCAAATAATATATTTTGCTGCTACTGTTTTGCTGCAAACTATTTACTGTTTACTGTTTTACTATTTGCAAACTACTGTTATATTCACTACTGTCTGTACACCAATTTCCTATTTCATCTTTGATGGAACCGTTTTCAGCTCTCTCATTTCCATGCATTGGATAGAACAAATAGTACCACTACATTTTCCTACTGATACCCTTACCTTTAGATCGATGCTTCTTTTTTCATCTAAGAAGTATAATATACGCTGAAGCATAATATATACAAGACACTGATAGCAGGAAATGTACGTATCTTCTTTATTTGACTCATAATTCGATTCAAAATTTTTCATGAAATAATAATGAAGAGTAAGAAAATAATCAAGTTCGAATAACCCAAAGTTATCTTTGAATTGTTTTAGATTCCTATTTTGTATCCGCATCAAGGCATGAATATTCATGAGTGGTTAGTTTCTTATCCACCTTTTTCCATCTTTAGAAATTCCTATCCCATCACAGAAGCCTAGCGGTAGCCCACTATTGAAAAATAAATATCTTTTCTCAATAGGAGATATGAAAAGGGATCAAAACTTCATGAGGGATGGAGGTCGATCAAATTGTTTCTTCCACTTCACCAGATAAAAAGAAAACCACAATGACAGAAAAAACATTCAATTTGGTAAGGGACAACAAAATTGTTTTCTCACTGAAGATGAGGTGATATCACTTGTTTCGCCACTTCTAGATAGAACAATATATATTTTCTCTTTTTGCAACGTTCATCTTCGAAATCGTTTTATATTCTATCTCAAGAATTTCATATTCTATCTCTATCCCTTCATGGATGTGTGGCAGAGAGGACATAGAGTCCTACTCCGCCATTGAATAAGGCAATTATTCAATTCAATACAAGAGCATTACATCATCACAAACGGCCAAGGTTCGTTATAGGAATGAAGTGGAAAAATAAAATGAAATTATAATGTGATTATTTAATATAAATGAACTGTGATGTCCTGTTTCTATTCTGAATATATTATTAGGTATTCAAGTCATAGAATATTCATGTAGCCTAAGGTTGAATTGTAAAGATTTTAAAATAAATGGAATGCTATTATAGAATTAGATTGCACTCATCAATGCACACAAAACTTCCTTTTAAGTCACTGAACATTTCTACTTCAAATTTAAATTGTATGCAGCACCGATCATGATTAAATTTAGTTACTAATTCATTTGAGGCTGATGAAGCTCCTCCTCAGGAGTGAGATGCATTCCTCAGTACTCCAAGAAGGGTAAGTGTTTTTTTTTCAGATATTTGCAGGTATTATGGTGTCTGAACTACAACAAAGTTACTGATTCATCCTCAAAATAACCAAGTTGACGCTTGACAACTTGTTTTTCAACATATAATAACTCAACTGCTCTGTAATTTATTAATTGTAGTTCTAATTTGATTTTTGGTTGTAGAATATCAAAACTCCCGGATACAAACTCCTAGTTTCATTGGGTTTACAGGCGAATTACCTATATTAGCAAAGTCCATAATTCAATTCACAATAATTATTAAAAACATTATAAAAACATGAAGTACCCTTTTATTTAAAACATTTTAAACTTTAAAACATTTCAAACAACTATTTTGGCCATTTTCAATTTTAAATGTCAAAACTATAGTTATTTGAAATGTTTCAAAGTTAAAATGATTAAAATAAAAAGGTACTTCATGTTTTCATATTGTTTTAATAAATTTAATATAGTACCCATACAATTGAATTGATTTTATTTCAATTCACAACTACAATTCGAAGTAAGAAACATCGAGTCATTCCCGAAACATAGTCCTACTTTCATTCAGGGAAAACATGATCAAATAATGAGGAGGCTGGAAAAACTATGGAAATTTTATTTTTTTTTTTAGGACAAATTTTGTTTATCTTGCATGGTGGGAAACCGTGTCGGTAAATTAGTACACAGATCAATGTTTTGCAAGGATATTTGATTATTGTCATTCAGGTACAGCCTAATTTGACACCTAGAGAGAGAGAGAGAGAGAGAGAGAGAGAGAGAGAGAGAGAGAGAGAGAGAGAGAGAGAGATTGATTGATTGATCATATGCCTTTATTAGGGCGGAATTAGGACTCCTGGTCCTCTCTGCCACACAACCCTAGAGAGTGAGAGAGAGAGAGATCAGACTCCCTAAAAATATGGCACTAGCCTTATATTATTATTATCTTATCATATTATTACCTTACCTCATATTATTTTTATCACCTTACATCATTTAATGAAAACATAGAGAAAAGATAGCATAAGATAAGATTCGTGAAGTGTAAACATAACCTATTTTTGGACAATTTCTATCTAAATTTGGGAAAGGAACAGTTTTAGGCTTTAAGCCTGTTGTTCCTTTCCCAATCATTCATAGTTTAGAATGAAATTGTAACCTATGTATCAATGTATGAATAAATAAATAAGAAGATATCGTATGGTATAGGGCGCTTATGTATCAAATTTTACTATCAACTCAAGCCGAAAGTGCTAATAGTTCTTTTTTGTGAAGCTTGTGATGCTGGTAGTCTCTCATACTGTACCGTTTTTACACTCTCACCCAGCCAAAATGGTAATACTGTACAGTAATAGACAGTAGTCGGCTTGAAATTTGGAACATAAACGACCTATACCATCGGATATCTTCTGCTATATTTTCTCAATGATGAAAATGACTTGATCTTGTGAAAGCCAGTGATTTATTGAGAGTTGAGACTGACCTTAGTTTTGTGGATGTGCTGGTGCTGGTATTCGGAGTCGAACTCGGGCTCACTGAAGTAGGACTGATCCTGGTCCCAGGTTGGGGGCGGCACAGCCATTCCTGCCCCCGACACGCCGCCTCCCGCCCCCGCCCCGCTCACGTCCGACGACTCGAACAGACGCAGCACCGACCGGTCACGGATGTCACGCAGGTGCGACCTGCAACGACACGACAATATACCGTATTGCAGTTTGGCAACAATATAGACAGGATTGGTACAGACATGAAGTCAGAATCCTAGAATTCGAGTGAAAAAGTTTTTATTCTCAAATAGCAACATGTCACAAAAACATTTCAATTGTACTCTACAATAATATAATAGAATAATAATCCTCACATAGAAACGAGTCTTTGGCTTAGCATGATATAGCTAAGAACAATACACAAGGAGAAAGAAATTGCATGAGAATATAATAATTGGAATCTAGAAACTATAGTTTGTATAAAATAAGTTGAGACTTGGTCCTCCATCCGAAGAAACATCAATATAAAATAATAATATATTGAATATTTATCAAATAGAATAACGGGAAAGACATTCTACATACAATTCTGGGGTTGAATAAGAAATTTGATAAAGTTGCAATTTCACACAATTAGACAATGCTGTTATTTTCTCGGATGAAGGGCCAAGTCACAACTTATCTTAAAACTCTAGAACAATAAAGCTAAGAGAAATACACAAGAAGCATGAGAAATGGCAGTTCAATGTTCTAGGAGATCATAATTATGAAAATTATAATTCATAGTTCTTCAATTGACAAGTATTTTATACAATTACTACCTTTTCTTGTTTACAATCATCTACAAACGCTTCTTTATACAAGTCTGAACGTTGAGTTATAATTATTATAAAATGAGCTGCATAGAAACTGAAACTGAACTTTGCATCTTTAACTCTAATCATACATGATATGATTGTATTCGTTATGAATTATGCATTAGAAAATTGAATTGAATCCTTAGAAAAGTGAATCAATATTGGTTAATTGAAGTTAGAAATTGATTCTTAACAAATATAAGGCCATACTTTATTCACACAAATTACAAAATATGTATTATGATGTTGATGTTTGCTTGCATTTTAGTTGAACTAGGACGTAGATTTATTTTGTATCTATAAGGACCAGTGAAGTATAGGACAATATTGAAAAAGCTGACTTCAAATAACTTTAAAAATATTATCCTTGCTGAAACTTCAGGACACTTGAGAAACTATTTGATATCGATATAATTTTTCTATTGAAGAGAAAATTATTTAGAAATTATTATAATAGGCTACTGTTTGATATTAAAATTGAAAATTTAAGATTTTCTATTATTTTATAAATTTCTCTCATATTGTCTTTCAATTCAGTGTACTTCGATCACTTTGATATGTTGTTCTCCATTATGAAGGTAGGCCAAATAGATGCAGATATGAATTAATTTATTTTTACACCATGATGTGATTCTCACAACAATGGAAACCCAGCGAATACAATAATAATAATAATACTGAGGGTGATGCCCACATAAACTCTTAGGCTTGTGCGTGGGTAATGAGTGAGAGGGATGATGATGAGAGATGACGACTACTTTTTAGGTAGACGGGACCGACGCCTTATCGTCTCCTCCGAAAGACGGGGTGGCCGTATCTATGTGATTGTTCAAAAACTTTTGCCCCGGTCGAGATTCAAACTCGGGTTCTCTTGATTATCAGACCGGCGCGTTATCACTTACTCCAACGATCCACTTGTTGAACATTACCTGAGTCTATGCTGAGATTTGCAAAAGATTTGGTCGATTAATTTAGGCTCGCCGCAAAGTAGACCCACGTTAATCCACGAGAAGCAACCCACGCCGTGGATGTTTTGTAAACAATTGCTATAGAATTATTCATAATCAATCAGTTGACAAGTGTATTATTATCATTACACAGATGTCTAGAGAAGCCTAGCAATGGTTTACAAAACATCCCACGGCGTGGGTTGCTTTTCGTGGATTAGCGTGGGTCTACTTTGCGGCGGGTCTAAATGTCCTTTTTAGATTGTTTGAAAATAACAGCAGAACCTCAAGTATTGTAAAAATGTTTCTAATGAGGGATAATACTCTTTTAAGGGTAGAACGAATGACTGACTATGAGAGATAGCCTACTCACTCACAAGGAGAAAGAAATTGCATGAGAATATAATAATTGGAATCTAGAAACTATAGTTTGTATAAAATAAGTTGAGACTTGGTCCTCCATCCGAAGAAACATCAATATCAAATAATAATATATTGAATATTTATCAAATAGAATAACGGGAAAGACATTCTACATACAATTCTGGGGTTGAATTAGAAATTTGATAAAGTTGCAATTTCACACAATTAGACAATGCTGTTATTTTCTCGGATGAAGGGCCAAGTCACAACTTATCTTAAAACTCTAGCACAATAAAGCTAAGAGAAATATGAGCATGAGAGATGGCAGTTCAATGTTCAAGGAGATCATAATTATGAAAATTATAATTCATAGTTCTTCAATTGACAAGTATTTTATACAATCACCTTTTCTTGTTTACAATCATCTACAAACGCTTCTTTATACAAGTCTGAAAGTTGAGTTATAATTATTATAAAATGAGCTGCATAGAAACTGAAACTGAACTTTTCATCTTTAACTCTAATCATACATGATATGATTGTATTCGTTATGAATTATGCATTAGAAAATTGAATTGAATCCTTAGAAAAGTGAATCAATATTGGTTAATTGAAGTTAGAAATTGATTCTTAACAAATATAAGGCCATACTTTATTCACACAAATTACAAAATATGTATTATGATGATGATGTTTGCTTGCATTTTAGTTGAACTAGGACGTAGATTTATTTTGTATCTATAAGGACCAGTGAAGTATAGGACAATATTGAAAAAGCTGACTTCAAATAACTTTAAAAATATTATCCTTGCTGAAACTTCAGGACACTTGAGAAACTATTTGATATCGATATAATTTTTCTATTGAAGAGAAAATTATTTAGAAATTATTATAATAGGCTACTGTTTGATATTAAAATTGAAAATTTAAGATTTTCTATTATTTTATAAATTTCTCTCATATTGTCTTTCAATTCAGTGTACTTCGATCACTTTGATATGTTGTTCTCCATTATGAAGGTAGGCCAAATAGATGCAGATATGAATTAATTTATTTTTACACCATGATGTGATTCTCACAACAATGGAAACCCAGCGAATACAATAATAATAATAATACTGAGGGTGATGCCCACATAAACTCTTAGGCTTGTGCGTGGGTAATGAGTGAGAGGGATGATGATGAGAGATGACGACTACTTTTTAGGTAGACGGGACCGACGCCTTATCGTCTCCTCCGAAAGACGGGGTGGCCGTATCTATGTGATTGTTCAAAAACTTTTGCCCCGGTCGAGATTCAAACTCGGGTTCTCTTGATTATCAGACCGGCGCGTTATCACTTACTCCAACGATCCACTTGTTGAACATTACCTGAGTCTATGCTGAGATTTGCAAAAGATTTGGTCGATTAATTTAGGCTCGCCGCAAAGTAGACCCACGTTAATCCACGAGAAGCAACCCACGCCGTGGGATGTTTTGTAAACAATTGCTATAGAATTATTCATAATCAATCAGTTGACAAGTGTATTATTATCATTACACAGATGTCTAGAGAAGCCTAGCAATGGTTTACAAAACATCCCACGGCGTGGGTTGCTTTTCGTGGATTAGCGTGGGTCTACTTTGCGGCGGGTCTAAATGTCCTTTTTAGATTGTTTGAAAATAACAGCAGAACCTCAAGTATTGTAAAAATGTTTCTAATGAGGGATAATACTCTTTTAAGGGTAGAACGAATGACTGACTATGAGAGATAGCCTACTCACTCACAGGGAGCTCATATTTTACCTTAGATCCTCCAATTCGTAGAACATATCCTTCGATGAATCGTGGATGTAGATTTTGACATGGGGCGAATCGAGGTACTCCATGGTGAGTTGCTTGGGGAAGGAGCGCACAAAGAGTGCCTTGACTGTGTCTATCGACGTGATTTCGTTCGGCAAAAGTGCTCGTTTCGTTTCGCTTCGATACTGCAGAAAAACCAAACCTGCAACGAGAAAAATAAAAATTAATATTTATGATAAAACATAGCAATAATGAGCAAAATTCAATATTTTCTGAGTGTAGTAAGGTTTTTTCTATTGTTTATATAAAACTATACGTCAATTATTTCCAAGTATAACAACAATGTTTTGCCAAACTGATTTCAATGTGTGATTAAAAACTCACACATGAACTTGGTTCAGAATAGAATTAATCTGAACATTTTTAGTGAGATATAAACCTTGAAAAACTCTAGTTTTAATATCGTGAACAAAATTAATATTTTCTGAGTGTGGTAAGGTTTTTTCCATTGTTTATATAAAACTATACGTCAATTATTTCCAAGCATAACAACAATGTTTTGTCAAACTGATTTTAATGTGTGATATAAAACTCACACATGAACTTGAATTAATTTATGTTCAGAATAGAATTAATCTGAACATTTTTAGTGAGATATAAACCTTGGAATACTCTAGTTTTCATAAAACTTCCTAGTGTTATCATATTATAGAGAAGAATCATCAGTAGAATTCGCTCCAATTAAATATTATGAAAAAGATTTGATACTTTCACATCTACGTTCTATGGAATAGCAAGAGACTAGATATGAATATTAATGTCAAAAAGTATATTGAGTTCATAGGTACTTCATTTTCAATTTACAATATCACGTTAGGTATATCATACTTCATTTTCAATCTACAATATCACGGTTACAATATCTAGTTATAATTAGAACATCATATTCACAATGGAATCTCCAATAATAGTTGAATCAATTTTGATAACAATATTGTACAGGCTTGAGTTAATAGTTGTAAAATAGTTCCACAATATCAATCATAAATGTAACTGGAATCTGAATGAAAAAGTTCCTATCGAGAATGTTCAACTTGAAAAAAAACGTTTTTCCCTCATTACAGCCTGAAATACAGAGACTCATAAATGATGTTCAATAGAATGAAATGAATACTTTTAGTTTTAAATGAGTCTGATTAAAGAAAGCAGTAGATCAAGGCATGATTTGATACTGAAATAGAGAATTTCTATATAAAAAAAATACAGCTCACTACCACTATCAAGAATTTTATTAAAATTTTAGCATTCCAGATTAAATCCTATAGCCTCAAGATAAGATTATTTTAAAGCTTAGAGAAAAAGAGTACCGTATACGTTCCCTTACTGTTGAAATTTTACAACGTAAATGAAATATTCTATATTGTCATTAGAAAATTTTATATGCTGAATATGAAACCTACATATATATTTGAAAATGACAATTTTTAAAACTTTGTATTACAAACAACAATAGACTTCTTCACAGACATTAATGCTGCATTTTTCCAAGCTACAATGTGAAATCATGAATTTATAAAATTATAGTAATATCAAATTATAGTAATATCGGGGAGTCCGGTCTCACAAGGTGTCAAACTATCAAAAGATAAACCGAAAAACTTCAATAAATAAACTACCAAACTTCAACTTCAATGAAATAACGAGTTCAATTGGAAATGAGGAGCACGAAACGTAAAAGGATTAGCATTCAACAAATGATTAATAATTTTTTTACCATGATGTGAAAAAATATTATGGATTGATGAAGATGATTGAAATGAAAAGATGATGACAGTTCAGTTTAAACTTGTTTTATTTATAATCATTCAACATCAATATTGAAACTCACATTTTCTAGTTATGTGTAATTAGAACACATTGTCATGTTTATCCTTGTTTCTCACCTCAAAATTACTATGAGACTACAATATTTCTTGTTTCAATATTATGATGTACCTACGCGTAGGCCTACTTGCTTAGTGTGAAAAATGGGGAGTTAGTCCGGTCCCACAAGATGTCAGATTATCAATCGATAGATTAATAATAAGGAACTAAACAGTAACGATAAAACCAACCCTAAAAGTTAAAAACAGCTTAAATGGTGCCCTTCGAAGAATATTAAAAGAATTATTTATAATCAGAGAGTTCAAAAATCAAAAGACAATGGTGATGATAAAAATATACCGTTACCATCGTCAACATCAAAAATCTATATTCCACGATAATATTCTAATGTGGAAGATATTCTCATATTACATAAGTTCTACTACTTTTTGAGGTACCTTAGATCCCCATTATGCAAACTTAATTAGGAGTAACATAAATTTCAATTATGCAGAATATTGATCTCTGAAGTAGTAAATTGGCTTATTCTTGATTAATGAGAATTGATTTCACACAAAATATATAAAAATTTTTGTTTGAAAATCAGTTATGGTTAGAAATGAATTGATAAGAATTATTAAAATGATGAATTGTGATATGAAAGATTAGTTGATCAATTTCTTTCTAGAATTTCAAATGTATTTTTTCACTAAATATGAAACTATTCACAAAACTATTTCGCTTTACACAGTCCTACATTCCAGTCGAATTCCAATAAATTAAGTTAATTATGAAAGAAAAACCTCCTCTCCTTCGATTGGTTTCCCAATTTCCCCATGTTTTTCCTAAATAGTGATAATTTTCAATACAGTAAAATTGTATTTCTCGGATGATGCGTGACACTATCATACATTTTATAAATCTTTATTTTTAAAATAAACCTTATAAAAACCAGCGAATGTAAAATTTATTTTCAAAAATAATTCTCCAGCTCCACAAAATTTCTCACAAAAATATTCACCAGGCAACTAAAATTGAGTCTCGTATTAAATTACAGTATTAGACAGGCACAATCTCTCAGGATAGGAAGAAGAACAACAGGATAAAAGCAACAAAGCACACAGACAAACACATAAAATAGGACGAAAAAGGATAAAAAATAATTCATTCATACCAGATTAATATCAAAACAATTATTTGAAAAGCATGAGAAGAATTGTCAAGTTTAGCAATATGCTCATCATGAAAAAAGTATGATGAACAAAAATTAAAAAAAAAAATGTATGGAATATGAAACATGTTAACATTTATTACAATTTTTTATGAAACCCGAATTATGTTTCTTGATAATGGAGGTGTAAACAAAACATGAATGTGGAATGAGAAGCTTGCAATAAATATGGTCTGATGGAGGTATTTTACAAAGGGAGTAAAGTGAAGCAGAATAATATATAAAATTATGTAATTATTTTCTTCTTGCAGTAGATGAATGAACGGAAATTAACATTGATTTTGTATATTCCTACACCACATATTACAGATTGGAATATATGTATAAGTACGCTACTGTTTACTAAAAACACAATCCTGAAACAACATTTTCATACATCATAATTACTGAATTTGTAATCTATAGCTGATTTTATAAACAAATTTTTTGATAATAAAAAAATATCACTTTGAAAATTCAAAGCATCCAGTATTAAGAAGATTGACATTGTAGAACTATTTTACAATATTAAGAACAAGAAAATTTTATGAAGTATATTCCATAACAATTAAGAATTCATCTCCATGAACTCGAGAAGAAATATTAAGGGAAAGAGCTAAAAAACAAATGTTTCGCCGGTAATATAATTACATTCTTATGCATATTAGGTATTCATTCTCTTAAAACCCGTGTGGACAAACCCTAAGCAAAGGAATAGGAAGTGTAATCCATCTGAATAAATATTTGGAAAGCAATAGTGTTCAACAGAAAGTTATATTTTTCATACCCTACAGTAAAAAATGAGTAATATTCAGTAGCTGAGTTCAAGAATCCAGCAGTCAATCCAATTGATAATCCACATAGTGTTCAACATAGAAAATATAAAATTCCATTTATACCCTCAAGCTGCTTTATATGACAGTTTTTATGAAATAAGACACACAATAATATTAATATGATAAACCTTTTACTGTTTGAAGTTGACTATATGTACGAGTATGCACATAATAAGTTCAATGAGAATTAAACTCTCAAAATTAATCTTTGTAGTGGAAACTTTGATATCTCATACACCGATGAATATTAAAAGAAAAACACAACATAATGGTTTCCAAAATGTCTGGTGAGAAGTGTAGTAATAATTCTAAAATGTAGATATCATATTATATCACCAAATTTTACAATAGGAAATACTTGCTGACCTAAAAGCATCTCATAATGAATCTAGAATGGTTAAAATATTCTTAGCCACATCAAAGCGATATTGCCTTGTTAAATCATTATGATTTATTAATGTGCACAGTACCAGATATGTTCCTTGTAAAAATGTACAAAGATAGGAGGCATTGGGAATTTTTAATTGGATTGAATAGGCTCATGCACATTAGAACATTAATGGTTCAGAAAATCAAGCAATCCTAAGATGCATGCACGGGATTAATGCGTTTAAATATTTGTACATACAGATTTCACAGGTTTGATTATATGGAACACATAATATTATACAAATATTGCAGAAATAATTTAAAAAGGGTACTCAGATTTATATTTTTATTTATATAAAAAAATGGCTCTAAAGAAAAAAAAATATAAATATTAGAGAATATTTGTGAACAAAATGGCTGACATGATTCGTAGATTACTTGTAGTTTCTTTTTTTTTAATATTA